>NW_007092158.1:71302-129446 GCF_000164805.1 Carlito syrichta
GATGCGTTGGTTGAGAAATTGAGGCTTTGCTTCCAGAATCTCTATCCTGTTCCATTGGTCCATATGTCTGTTTTTGTACCAATACCAGGCTGTTTTGATTACTGTACCCTTGAAGTCTAGAAGTGTATACCTCTTGCTTTGTTCCTTTTGATCAATATTGTTTGGACTGTCCATGCTTTTTTTTGTTTATGTATGAATTTCTGTATTGTCATTTCTAGATATGAGAAGACTGATGTTGGTAATTTGATGGTTATTGCATCAGATCTGTAGATTGCCTTGGGTAGGATGGAAATCTTAACAATACTGATTCTTCCAATCCACAAGCAGGAGATGTTATTCCATTTGTTTTTGTCATCTTTGATTTCTTTGTGCAATGTATTGTAGTTCTCACTGCAGAGGTCTTTCACTGTTCTGGTTAGGTAGATGACAAGGAATTTTATTTTGTTGGTGGCTATTGTGCTTTTTATATGACTCTCTGCCTTTTGGTTGCTGGTGTATAGAAATGTCATTGTCTTTTGCACATTGATTTTGTACCCTAAACTTTGCCAAGGTCATTTATCAGTGCAAGGAATTTTTGATGGATTCCCTTGGGTTTTCAAGGTATAGGATCATATTGTCTGCAAAGAGGGATAGCTTAACTTTCTCTTACCTATCTGGATATTCTGTTTTTCTTCTCTTACCTAGTTTCTCTAGCTAGGACTTCCAACTCTATGTTGAACAGGAGAGGTGAGAGTGGGCATCCTTGTCTTGTTCCTGTTTTCAGGGGAAATGCTTCCAACTTTTGTCTATTGAGCAATTTGCTGACTGTGGGTTTGTCATAGATAGATCTTACTATTTTGAAGAATGTTTCTTCTGTGCCTAGGTGCTCAAGGGTTTTTATCGACAAGATGCTGGATTTTTTCAAGAGTTTTTTCTGTGTCTAGCAATATAATCACAGGGGTTTTGTTTTTACATTTGTTGGTATATTGAATTACGTTTATGGCCTTGTGGTTGTTGAACCAGCCCTGAAGCCCAGGAATGAAGCCTACTTGATCATGGTGGGTGTTTATTAAGATGTGTTGTTGGATCCAACTTGCTAGACTCTTGTTGAGAATTTTTATATCTATGTTCATGATGAAGATTGGCTTGTAATTCTCATTCCTTGGGTCTTTGCCAAGTTTGGGTACCAATGTGATGTTAGCTTCATAAAACGATCCGGAGGGTATTCCTTCTTTCTCCATTGCCTGGAATTCTTTGGATAGGATTAGTATTAGCTCCTCTGTATATATTATAGAATTCCTTTGGGAAGTCATCTGGTCCAAGGCTTCTTTGGTAGGTAGATTTCTTATGGTGGATTCTATTTCCTGGGTTGTTATTGGTCTATCTAGGATATCAGTTTCTCTTGTTTCATCCTTAGAGGTTGTATGATATAAGAAAGACTTTTATTGCATTTAGGTTTTCAAGTTTGTTTCCATACAGGTATTCATATTAGTCTCTGATAATCTTTTGAATTTCTTCAGAGTCAGTGGTAACTTCATCTTTTTCATTTCTAATAGTGCTTATTTGGTCTTTTTCTGTCTTTTTCTTAGTCAATCTGGCTGGGGATCCATCAATCTTTAAATGTGTCTTATTTATCTGAATTTTATTTATCTGTGTTTTATTTATTTGGGTTACTCAATGTTGGTTAAATGAACAGTACAAATACATCAGATATATGTAGAAACTTAGTAAAATGAAGGAAACATTGTGGGACATATGAGAGGCCATCAAGGTGTGTGAGACATAGAGCCACAGGTTCTAAATCCAATTTTATAAACAACTCCCTACTTGACCTCCACTAACATCTCTTTATCCATCATAGTTTAAGTTTAATCTTTTACAGATGGGCAACCAAATCCTGTACCCTTCTGAGCCTGGTCCTCCTGTCACTTTTATGTTGCTAATGAACCGAGATGAAGACGTGGATTTGTGGTTAAGTTTTTAGCTGAGCTGTAATTCAGCTCCTACTATACCCATTGTGCTCCTCTTACTCTACCAAAATTCAGAGCTCATTGACTTCACTGTTGTTTCCTTTCTCTTCTGATTGATTAGGAAAGCAGGCCAGATGTGATGGTTCATGCCTGTATTCCTCTCACTTTGGGAGGCCAAGGTGAGCAGGTTACTTGAACACAGGAGTTCAAGACCAGTTTAGGCCACAAACATAGTAAAATCTTGTCTCTACAAAAAAAAATTAGCTGGGCATGGTGGCATGCACCTATTGTCCCAACTATTGAGTACTGATTGTAAGTCTTAGGCAGTGGAAATGTGCCCTTAGGTTCAGGGTAATAATGGCAGCTGTTGTCTTTTATGGAGACCACTCCAATGAGGGTAGCAGTACCTGGCTTCAAGAAAATCATAGAATTGTGAAGTGGCAGTGACATATTCATCCACCTAGTCATCCATCCAATAAACACTGTTTGAGCACTAAGTATGTTGAATGGGACAATGAAACAATGTCACAGGCTTATGAGGGATGACTGGATTTTTATTGTAGAAGCCACTCCGATGAGAAAAACAGTCTCTAAACTGCAGGCATTTTTCATTCATTTAAACAGCAATCACTGATTAAGCACCTAATGTTTACAATGAAACAATGGAAAGTTCTCCTACAATTTATGGGTGATAATGGCAGCATAATTATGGAGGCCACTCTAATGGGGACAACAGATCTTGGCCTCATGAAGATCAGAGACATGAGAGAGAAATACACATTCATTCTGTTGTTCATACTTGCGGAATTGGTTGAGCTCTCAATATGTGTTTGGTATTTTTATAGGGCATGGGAAATATAGATATAGATTCAACGTCTTGAAGGACCTCATATTCTTGTGGAAAAATAGGCTAGTGGAGATGGCTACTACAGAGGTAGTAAGCATGGTAGTAGATGTCTGCATGAAACACTTAGGAAGCGTAGCTCCAGGGAAGTCCTTACTCAGCCCTGGACAGGTTGGGGAGTAGAGAGTGTCATGAAGTTTCCCAGAAGAAATGAGTTTCAAACTAATTAATAAAAGGTTATCCACTCAAACTCAAAGTCTGTACAGTTTTGAAAACGTTCATGCCAGCAGAAGGCGCAGCATGTGAAGAATCAGAGGAGAGAAGACACTACAGATTTAGGAGACTACGTACACACTTTAGGCAGAAGTGGAGGAAGGATACGATGCAGAGACGTGTGGCTGCATATGTAGGTAGGGTGAAATAAAACAGAACTTGAGACCCTATTAAGAAATGGGGAGTAAATACATGTTTTGAGCAGGGAAATACATGAGTAGAAGGAGTTTTACAAAGTTCCTTCTAGCTGCAGTGCAGAAAATTGACTACATAAAAAGAAGAGGCAATAACTGGCAAATCTGATGAAAGGCAGACTTGCAATGTGCAAAAGTGGCTCAGGCTTTGGTCATTCTTTGGTCCTTCCTCCCTATGGAAGGAAGAAAGGAAGGAAGAGAGGGTGGAAGGGAGGGAGGGGAAGTAAAGGGGTGGGAAAGGAAGAGAAGGGAAGGGCAGGAAAGGAAAAGGAAAGAAAGAAGGAAGGAAGGAAAGAAGGAAGGGAGGAAGGGAGGGAGGGAGGGAGGGAGGAAAACATGTCATCACAGGTTAAAAAAGTTTGAAAAATTAGTTGAAATTTTTACATTTTAAAAGACATAGCTTTAGCCGGGCTCGGTGTCTCAGCCTGTCATCCCGCGCCTTTGGGAGGCTGAGGTGAGTGGATTGCCTGAGCCTGCAGGTTCGAGACCCGCCTGGGCAGCGAGACCTCATCTCTACAATAAATCAAAAAAATCAGCCGGGCGTGGTAGCGCATGCCTGTGATTCTGGCTATGCGGAAGGCTGAGGTGGAAAGATCACCGGAGCCCAGCAGGTCGAGGTTGTGGTGGCCAAAAGCGGCCATTGCACTCCAGTCTGGGCGACAGAGTGAGACCACAACTCAAAAAAAAAAAAAAAAAAAACATAGCTTTTAGTCACCCTCCCATCTCCCACTCACCACAAAATAAAATGGGTCAGTGAAGTTTGCAACAAGAACTTGAAAGATTTATAAACTCTAAACCCACAGTGGAGTACACCTAGCACTAATTTAAAGTGTTCTGGTGAGCATTTTCCCTCCTCCATTCCATCAGTATCTCTATACCTACATCACCTCATTATTTGAGAAAAGATCTGGGGTCTGTCTTTTAGGATTTTTTTGTCTAAGGGGACCAGGTTAAGAAGCAAACCTGCTCCCCCTCTTTCTCAATCAGTATGTGTGAATAACAAAACAAGGTAATGAGAGTTTTCTGCCACTGTCCAGGTGCTCGTACAACGATTGTCTTTATCTCTTTTGTCTAGATTTCCCGAACATTCTGTTGGTAGCTAGACAGAAACCATCCCCTCATCCAAATTCTGGGAGCTGATCACGTACACTATGCATTTTAAATGCCATCTCATTTAATCCTTTTGAAACATTTATGAGGTTCTATTATTCTCATTTAACATTTTAATGCTAAATAAAGCAAATTTCTACAGGACTAAATCTACCTAAAGGCAGTAGGCACACTGGACAACTGCTTGGCCTCAGAATTCTGACAAAAATGGACTGCCTCTCATTCCTTTTGTTTCCTGGTCCTGTGATATTTAGTAATTTACTGAACTTCTCTATGCCTTCAGATTGCATCTGTGAAATAGAGACAATAAGTAGATGGTGTAAGTAAAGTACTCTTTACTCTGTGTGGAAAAATATTGATTCTTGCTATCGTGAGTGTGGTGGGAAGATAAAGGAAGAGAGGAGGAGGGAGAATGATTGTACATTAAAATAAATGGGTTAGAACTGACACTAGCTTGGTGGACAGGTAGGTTGTTTGACATTGGGGGAGCTATGGAGACAGCATGAACATTTGGTGGACTGATTACATATAGGGTTTATTAGTTTTCTGTGACAGCTGTAACAAATAGCCAAAACCTGGGTGACTTAAAGCAAAAGGAATTATTATTTCACAGTACTGGAGGCCAGAATCTGAAATCAGTATTTTGGGGCCCAAATTAAAATGTTTCCAGGACTGAACTCTCTCCTCAACAGGCTTGAGGGAAAATTTTTTGTCTTGCTTTTCCAGCTTCTACTGGCTTCTGGCATTCTCTGACTCACAGCCGCATAACTCTAATCTCTGCATCTGTGGTCACCTTCTTCTCTTTAGTCTCTGTCAAATCTTTCATTTCCTCACTTATAAGAACACTTCTAAGAACAGTATGATTTCATAGAAAGCCCACCCAGATACTCCAGGATAATCCCAGCATCTCAAAATCCTTGACCTAATCACATCTGCAAAGACCATTTTTTATATAAGGTAAAATAGGTAATAAGGCTAAATGGATAATATGGATTGTAAGATAAAATATAGGTTCTCAGAATTAGGATTTGATATTTATGTGAAATATTATTTAACCTACTCCATAGCAGAATTAGACAAATAAGTGAAATATTGTAAAAAAAAAAAAACAGAAGCCAGTTCTTTGACTATTAGAGAAAGAGATACAAATGTGGAATGGAAGAAACCTATAACCAACTTTGGTATGTTGAAATGGATTGGGAGTTATCAATGTGAACACATAGTTTTTAATATGGATAGAAACATATATGAATGGGTGTTTGTGTGTGTATACACACGCACATATATTTCTTGTCCACTGTCAAGATCTAGAAACCTGACATTCCAAGAACAATGAAAATACCTAGCACCCAGTTCATGATTATTAAATAGGAACTTTTATCAAAATACATCAAGGTTCCTTGCAGAAAGTATTGATTCCAGGGGTGGGAGAAACAATGCAGAACATGATCCAAAACCATCTTATTATGCCAAAAAGTCAGGAAATGCTAAAACATGATACGGACACATAAGGGAATTTGATTGGGCTTTTTTGGCTAGGGGTATCTTGAACACCACAAGTAATAGTGACAGTAATGGGGTATAACCTTTGGAACAAGTAGGAATCCTGTTATAAACAATGAATGAAAACATAAATAAATGGGGTAGAAGAGAAAGATTTTCTTTTTTACAGTGAAATACCAACAGATAAAAGTAGAAAGATTATTGTTAAAAAGAGAAAAATAACTACTTGGCAACCACAGAGTAACAACTAGTTAAGACAAGAATTATCATTGGATATTAAAATTAACAGGTGATTGATGAGAAAGTTAAATAATTTAAAATTATCTTCCTGTGTAATACTTGTTAATTCCTTATTCATTCATTAGCAAATACAAAGTATTTTCTTAACTAACAACACAGTGGAGAAACTTGACAGACACCGTTTTATGCAAGGGATGAAAATTGGCATCCCCAGTAATGGGACAGCTGATAAAAGTTACCATCATCATGATGGGATGCCCTGACAGGAATTCTTATGGAATATACTGAACTGAAAAGACAAAACACTGCTTCCCATTTCTGCTAACAATGGGAAGCCTTAGTCTAATAATAAGGAAAATCAGAAAAACCCAGATGGAAAGACATTCTGAAAAGTAGCTGACTTCTCATTTTAAAGTATCAAGGTCATGAAATATAAAAATTATTGAAATTTGGTTTCTCAGTATCTATGAAAGCTAAAGTGATGTGATGATGAAAGGTGACGAATGAGTCTAGATTTGATCCTGAGCCAGAAAATTTTCAAAAAGGAAACAAGAATACATGTTTGTTTGCTTTGTTTTATTATTGGTGTTGGCTATAAAACATATTGGTAGCACTATCAGCAAATTTTTAGTGGTGTCTGTTGATTAGACAGAATTATTGTACCAATGTTAACTTGTTAAATTTTGATGGTCAAGGTGTGGCTAGGTAAGAGAGTGTGTTTTTGTAAATGAACATAAACGTTGAGATAGGTATAATGAAGCGTCATTTCTGCAATTTACACTCAAATGATTCAGAGGGGGAAAAAGCAATGCAGACATAGAGGATGCATATTAGAGAGAGGGGGAAATGATAAAGCAAACTGATAACATTTAGGCAATTTGAGCATGGGTCATCCATGTGTTATTTGTACCATTATAACTTTTTTCATATGTTTGTAACTACTTCAATGTAATTTTTTAAAGAAGAGAAAAATAGGATGAAGTCCACAGTTGCCTGAAAAATCACTGAGATTCCAGTCTCTGCCTATCATCCTACAAGACTTGTATGCTAGCCCATTAACTGGATATTAATATTGATTTTCAGCTGTTGTTGCCTTCAACATATTATTCAATCTGTATTTATTGTGCACAGGTTGTGCGAATAGGTACTGATAAAAGCAATCAGTGGAAAGACAACGTTCTCATTCTTGTAAGCCATTCCAGTTGTAGAGGCAAACAAGCAAACAAACAAAAACTCAAAATGATAATAAGTAAAAAGAAAAATATGTTAAGAAGGTAAAGATATCATGGTGGCTATGAGTTTAACAGGAGGTTTCGAGAAAGCATCTCATAAAAGATGATGCTTAAACTAAATCCTAAATGGCAAAAAACACCATTGGCAGAAAATCTGGATACATTTTTCCTTCCAGCCAGAGGCATCAGCAAGCATACAGGCTTTGTGGCAGAACCAAGATTGGTTAAACTTGGAGCAGACAGCCCCAGTGGCGACTGGAGTGGAGAGAATGTGAACGGAGGGAGACAGGACAGGCAGGTGCAGGACAGGCTACACTGGACCTCTCAGGTATTTACATATTTTTCTGGGAGAGTTAGAGAGAGATTGAAAGACTGAGCAGGAGAGCAACAGGACCTGAATTGCTCTTAAAAATCACTCTGAAGTCTTTTACAGAGAATACACTCCAATACCTTGGTTAATTCCTTGTTCATCTCTGGGATTTTGTTTCTGCATCTCTACAATGACAGGGTTAGAGGAGCTGGAGTTTGTTCTACCTGACAGCACCAATATCACTTTGACATTCAATTGGGTCCTCTTTTCCAGGTACTGTCTCCATTCGCTCTCTGCTGTCCCCAGACTCCACTGCCCTTCTGAAAATCTTATCTCCCTGCTCAGTCACCCTCTCATGCCCAGCTGAGGAAACAGGTGCAGAATACTGTGGTACCTGCCACTGGCTAGTGTTTGGATAAATGAAGTTGGTAATGGATTGCAGCTCGAGTGCAGCCGACTTTCTGACCCACATGTGGCCTCATTCCAAGTCATCTTGGAGCAGAGTTGGCCCATCATTCACTGTAAGCTTAATTGGAAAATTCCCTGCGATTGTTGCATTAAAAAATAATATCTCAGAAATGTGAGCCAATTATACAAGGAGATGAGCAATTAAGGAAACCCCACAGTCCTAGTATAGCCAGGTGCACTGCCCAGAGAAACAGGAGAAGGAAGCACTAAGTTTCTAGTGATGAGATTATTCAGTATAGAAAGAAAGAGGGAGAGACACTAAGGGGGTAGGAATTTTAGTCTTACCCCACTCACACTAGCAACGTTTGAGTGAAGAGCCTAGACTTCCACCCTTATACATCTTTAATGAAGTGTCTCAACACTCCTGCTGTGGTAGTGTCATAGAAGGCCAAGTGTGTTGCTGAGACTTTTATCCCTGCTGGTTGGTAATAAGCCACCCATACCCATCCATTCCTACAATGGCAGTGGAAACCATGTGGGAAGCCTCAACTTCCACCTCTCCTTGCAGTAATTAGATGTCCCTTACCATCCCTGCTGAAGGAACAGCTAAGGAAACTCAGGATGTTCACCACTTCCCAGTTGTAATGTGTTTGTCAAGACCAAGCAAGGAACCAGAATTCTGACGTCCCACCAGTGAATAAGAGTATTTTTCAGATGCTGATGAAAACTCAGAGGGGACCCTGAATTTTTTCTTCTGCCTGGCAAAAATGAGGCAGAATCCCCCTCTTTCCCTGGTAGAGTAATGTCAAAGAAAGCACATTCAGAGCATGTAAGTAAGATCCAGAGTTTCCCAATCTAATACCAAAAAGAAATCCAAATTTGAATAGAAAAACATTTGTCACACTACAATGTGGAAGGCCTCAAAACAAATGTAAAATAACAGTCAGTAGGTGTCAACACCAAGATAATAGAGATGTTAGCATTATCTGCCAAAGTTTTTAAAGCAGCCATGATCAAATGCTTCAATGAGCAGTTACTATCACAATTAAAGCAAATCAAAGCCTCAGCAAATATAAAGTTTCAGCAAAAATGGAGAACAAAAAGAGCCAAATGGAAATCATAGAAGTGAAAAATACAAAACAGCAACAAAACTCATCAGACAGGAGCAACATCTTCTACCCCACCAGTTCCCCTTGGTCCTAAAGCACCAGCCTTCGCCAGAACTTCAGATCTTACCTGTCATCTCGGCCATCCCCAGCATAGTGTCCATGTCCCCTGTGGCTACCATTGCACCTGGTGGGAGAACCACTGCATCCCTAGTCCGGGGACCTCCCTGAAAGCCCAGGGATGAACTGGTTGTCCCCTACGCAGACTCAGAGGCTGAGTGACCTAACCTAGAAGAGGAGAGTAGTTCACATGGAAGGAACTCTCTGACCACTAGGAGAAGTGAGGAGGGGATACCTCACAGAGAAAGGCTCCCCCTTCTTCCCCTAACAGTTCCAGGAAACTGCTGTTATGCAGGCCCACTCTGCACATGCACACAGATCGGCTGCCTTTCCTTGGAAAGCTATGACCAGCTTGTCTTTGTGTTTGCCTTTCCTTTTCCCCTTACTTTATTTTTAAATTTACATTTGCTACCCTAGAATCACATCTCCTAAAACCAAACGAATTTTAAAAGAAAAGAATTTGCACATAAGTTTTGCCTCTAAATGTTTTCTAGGCAACCAAAATTAAGATAAGTGAGCTAGGATTTCCTCTTACCTCTTACACTTCTACAATCTAAATCTACAGAGTTCAGCCTGTACTCCCAGCAAGAACAATATTAAAGTAGAACCACTATTTGTTGCCATGGTGTTAGACATTCCCAACCTTTAAAACTTCTCTTCTTTCAAAAAGAAAAATTCAGTTCACTCACTGCAGTAATCTTTCCTTCAAAACTTAGCTGTAGAAATTCCCCAAACTTATTTTATGTGAGTAAGCCATTATGTATCAATTATGTCATAAAATCATCTTATCCATACAACTGTATAAAAACAAGGAATTAATAATTACAAATATTGCTACTAAGTTGAGGCAACCTTATCATGAAAAATCCACTTCTCCAAATGTGATTTATATATTGCCTATGTTGCATTTTTAAAATAAAAATGAAATTAAATCTCTGAACAGTAGAAGGCTGAAGGTCATATATTTTAATTTAAATGTTTTATTACAACTACCCAAGTCAGACATGGGGTGTGACTCTTCCCAGCTGGAGGCGACTCTTCCCAGCTAGGGGCCATTATACCAAACATTAACTTGTGTACAGATCAGGATGTTGCTTTGGCAAATAGAACCCTCCCACACTTGTCACACCTACTTTCCTGGGTGGCCACTACTTTCTGTAGGTTATGTTCTGTTACTGTCAGCAGAGAAGTAAAGAAAATGGCTGTCAGGGGAGGTGAGTGGTCATTTTGGAATTCCAGCATGACTTGCTGATTGGGCTTCTGTCTTGTGAATCCTGTTTCCACCATAAAGCACAAGAAGTCAGCAGCAATCCACACCTCCTTATGTGGGGAGACTTCAGTCTGAGATGCCCATGTTATGATTCCCTGCTGCCTGCACCTCCTTCTTATCAGGAGCAGCTCAATTTTAATAGGAATAAAATCCAGCAAATCCATGTTCCATAAATCTCTATGACAATTGGCTATTACTCTTGAAGGCTCGGGGTTTTTTTTATTTGGATGGTGAATGCAGCCCCAAAAGCAATTTAACACCCTCTGAATCTGGCTTTTACAACTGGGATAAGAGAGCAGGAGGGATGTATACTTCTGTTCTCAGAGGTATTTTTGATTTAATATATATCGTAAACCACAATTGCAGAGTGATGAAGTTTATAATGTGCTGTTATATGTGTGCATCAATGTGCATTTGTGTGCAATTGTGTATATAATTCAGTGATTATGACTGGAGCTCTGGACTCAGATTCAGGTGTAAACTTAAGGTGTAAATCTCAGTTGTATCACTGTCTTAGTCTGTTTTGTGTGGCTATTAAAAAAACAGATACCTGAGACCGGGTAATTTATAAAGAAGAGAGGTTTATTTAGCTCATGGTTCTGCAGGCTGAGTCGTTCAAGAACATGGCCTTGGTATCTGGCAGACATCCGTACTGCCTTACAACGTGATGGAAAATATCAGTGGAAAATATCAGACGTGTGAAAATGGTAATGCCTGAAGAGGGATCTGGCTTTAGAACAACTTTAGAACAACTTTAGAACAACTCGGACTCTGGAGAACTAATTCCCTCTTTTCAAAACGAATTCAGTATCCAAAGAGCTAGAGCTCACTCACTCCTGGGAAGATAATCCCACACTGTCAGGAAGGAGGATCTACTTCCATAACCTAACCACCTCCCACTAGGCCCCACCTTTCAACACTGCCACATTGGAAATCATCTTTCAGTGTGAATTTTTTTTAGGACAAATCAACCATATCCAAACAATAGCAATCCCTAACGTCAGACAGTTCTTTATTTTATCTCTGCCTCAGTTGCCCCATAGGTGAAATGAGGATAATAATAGGGCAAGTTATATCATGAAGACATTGTGAGGATTAATACATTTATATATTTAAGCCATTTTATAATTGCTGGCCCATAATGCACATGAAATAAATATTAAGCATTAATGATATTATTAACATAATGATTGATGCCAAGTTCAGATGAAATGTCCTTCTAAAATATCATTTAATACTGCATTAAAAATGTGGTACATATACACAATGGAATATTTTGCAGCCAAAAAGAAGAACAAAATTATGGACTTCGCAGTAACATAAATAGACTTAGAGTCTATAATACTCAGTGAATTATCCCCAAAACAAAGAACTGAGTACCACATAGTCTCACTTATAGGTGGAACCTGAACATTTACCATAATACTATAAGAAAGGGATTGGCAGTAGCAGAACACTGTGGGGTGAGGGAGGTGTGGGGGGGACAAACACAACATTAATAAGGGTACCTGATCTCAAACGAGACAAAGTGGGGACCAAAGTTAGGCCCAAATTTTACCTCTGTGATAAACACTTATATACTTAATCCTGAATTGTAGTTTGCATCTTAAAGATAAAATAAATTTTAAAAAATTAAAATATCACAATGTGTGTGAAACTCTGCTTTCTTCTCTACAAAATAAGGATAATGCTAATACCCATACCATAGGCTTATTATTATTAATATATATTAAATATATTACTACCCATAAAGTTCTTAGGTAGCTAGCATACTTGTTAAAAGACACACCCCCTATGTATGCAGTCTATATTTCCTCCCAGGCAACTATATGTTTTAGGGCAAGACGATTTATCTCTTCAGGACTCAGATTCCTCATATGTAAAATGTAGTATGTAGATTCTGAAGACACACCCCTATGTATGTAGTCCATATTTCCTCCCAGGTAACTATATGTTTTAGGGCAAGATGATTTATCTCTTCAGGACTCAGATTCCTCATATGTAAAATAAGGATGATGGGTTGTTTTCAGGATTAAATACATAAAGATATATAAAGTGTTAGAATATTAATGAACACAGAGTAAATGCTGCTTGAGTATTTGATGACTTCACTCCTTAAAAAGGGTTTGATAACATTATTTTCCATTCTTCTTGTACTGGACCATACAGTTTGTGTCAAACTGTAATACAACAGTTACTCTGGATGGCTTTGTTCAAGAATCTCCATCCCCTACTCTAGCCATTGAATCGTTCACGTTTTATTTTGACCCTGAGATACATTTGCCAGTTGAGTAATTTCACCTACAAAGACAGAAACATGGTCTGCCACTTCAAAGTACGTACATGTAGATATCTGTCTTACAGGGCATTGCATGAGATCCAAGTTAATATTCAGCTTTAAAGTAAGGGTTTATTGTGTCGGGTAAGAACTTGAAAAAGCTTCTAAAAATATTTGAGTCAGTCAGGCATGATGCCTCAAGCCTGTCATCCCTGCACTTTGAGAGGCCGAGGCAAGAGGATTGCCTAAGTTCAGGGGTTCAAGACCAGCCTGGGCAACTTGGTGAAACCACGTCTCTACAATAAATTAAAAAATTAGCCAGACATGGTAGCATATGCCTATAGATCCAACTACTTGGAAAGCTGAGGCAGAAGGATCACCTGAGTCCAGCAGAAAGAGGCTGTGGTGGTCATGAGTGTGCCACTGCACTACAGCCTGGGTGACAGAGTGAGACTCCAACTCAAAAAAAAAAAAAAGAAAAAGAAAAAAATATATTTGAGTCATTCTGAGGAAACAGGAAAAATGCAGCATTTGTTTTTCTTGGAAAACCAAGAGCCATGAGTGAGAAATATAAGAGTGCAATAGAGATTCTTGTACTCGTGTGATCTTGCCCCATTTTGTTAGTCTGGTACTGATCCTAAGTGATAGAACTCTGACTCCCTTCTCTGTCCTCATTTTAGAACTGCTAGAGCTTTGATGAACACACACTAAATGATCTCTCTCTCTTCTCTCTCTTTTTACTGTGTGGTACCAAACACATGGCTTCCAAGGTCACCCCAGAATAGGAAGAGAGATTGTGGAGAATCCTAAAGGAAGTTTCGTGGCCCATCTCATCATCATTTCTCCCATATTCTATTGGCCAGTTTTAGTCATGTGTCCTAACCTGATTGCAAAAGGAACCTGGAAAAATTAGGGTAACCAGGGTCCAGAAGACAGTGAAGATAATTTCCTGAATACATTACACTGCCCTTTCCACACCCCTAAACAACCCAGAGTATATAGAACTGCTCAATCATGAAGTCTGTAGTTTCCAGACTTCCTCTGTCTCAACTGAGCTTCTTCATTCAGGACTGTTTCACTTTATTTATGAAACTTTCCACAGAGAAACAGTTGATTGGACCTCATCTTTGAGGCTGAAGAAATTTTACTTCTATTTATTATGTTGACTCACAGCCTGAAGAAAAAACTATTAGTGTATTTAAATAATAACTGTTCTTTAGGAACTCAGAAACTCAGCTTTATCAAAGTATAGCATTTCTTAATGATTTAAACAAACCAAGGAAGTCAAATAGTTGCTTAAATTAATGTGTAGTTAATATATGGCTTTCTTTTAGGTTTGGTTTTCAAATAGAAACAATAAATAATACCGTATTTAAAAATAGAATTGTTATCTAACCTTCAGACATATATCTGCGAATATAAACTCTCATTACTATTTTCATAACAATTGTTATTATTATGTAGTCTTTATCAGATGTAGTCAGAGGCCAACAACTCAGATGTTAATATTTTGCTGCACAAGGTGATTCTCTGCAATTTCATAACAACCATTTTTCCATGAGAGCAATTCTGTAAATGGAATGAAACAGAGAAGCACACCAATAATAGGTTCTCCTCCCTTGTTTTTGTTCTCCTTGAAACTCACGTGCCAAAGGGCATTTTCATCTGAAGTTAATCACTCTCTCAATTCATGGCGTTATGACTACAGGCCCAGGCAAACCTTTTCTCTTACATGTTTTTCTCCTATATTGCGATCCCCATTACCATTGCACTCTTCTTTGCATAGGTCTGTTTCCAGTGCATTTGGTGTGTGTTCTTGGGTGGCATCAGTAAAGAATAAGGAGTAACATTTTCTGAATATACAAGTTGTAAATTTACAAAAATGCTATTCTGTTATGTGCTGATACAGCTTTCTACGGAAGGTAAAAGGGAACAGCTTTGATGTGTGGTGTTTGCCCATTTCTTTAGTGTAAATTATCCGACAGCGATAACTTTATGTTAATTGTTTACAATGGACTTCAAAAAAATCCTGAATATTTAAAGATCAGTTTCTTTCGGATAGCACAAGAAAGTCCAGCACACCGCTGATGCTTTCACAGAACAGACCTTGTGTTTCTCTTGTTCTCCTATACAACACAGTGTTTTTAAGAGCTCTCCTATGATCTCAGTTTCTTTTTTCTTTTTTTTTTTTTGAGTTGGAGTCTCACTCTGTCGCCCAGACTGGAGTGCAGTGGCCGCTCCCGGCCAAAGCAGCCTCACCTGCTGGGCTCCGGCGATCCTTCCGCCTCAGCCTTCCGAGTAGCCAGAATTACAGGCATGCGCTACCACGCCCAGCTGATTTTTTGATTTATTGTAGAGATGAGGTCTCGCTGCCCAGGCGGGTCTCGAACTGGCGGGCTCAGGCAATCCACTCACCTCAGCCTCCCAAAGGCGCAGGATTACAGGCTGAGCCACCGAGCCCGGCTGATCTCAGTTCCTTTAATTGATTACCTCTGACATTTCAAATAATGGAAGGTCTGAATCACTGGCCCTGTTCCATCCAACAGTCACAGAATTAGGATTTGTTTGTGTCCATTTACTTCCATAAATTGTACACTCAATGTGATTTTGCTATTTTAAAGAACGTTTTTGAGCATAGAAAAAACTATTTGAAATTGTGTGTTAATTAAAATTATATTTATTAGAGTAAAAACCTGAAATTGAGTTATATTTAAACATTTAAGTTTCACTTAAAAGTCTTACTATTCTATTTAGAAAGCTACTGATAAATATATACATTCTATATAAAAATGTTTAGGTGCTTGTAAATAGTTTGATTCTATTTATTTAAACAAGCTAAGCTATATTTTTGTTTTGTTTTGCTTTTGTTTTTGTATATCATCAGTTACCTCCTAAAAGTTTCCATTTGAATATCTGCAGGTGCCTTGTCAACAACTCAAAGGATCTTTTCACTTTTCTCCAAGCACGTTTCCATTTATGTGTCTTTCTTTTGGACAGAAGTGTAAGAAAACATTCACTACTCAGCCTAGCTAGAATTCTGAAGTCAATTTTTTATCTTTCCAACTCTGAAGCCAGTCAATTGCGAAAACATACCTATAGGTCTCTAAAATACTTTTCCAATTTGTCCTACATACCTCTCTGCCCAGAACCACTATGCTGTTTCACTCCTGAATCAACTCTTCCTCAAGTGGAAAAATAAACACACACTATTTCTAGCCTCAAATCTCCATATAACTACCTTTCATCTTCACAATGCAGCCAAAAATACACCTAACAAAACATGAATCTATACATTTTACTCTCTATGTTGAGTATCTCACTATTCTTACAACAAAGTTCAAAGTATAAATATGTTAAGGGATCTCCAGAAAGAGAGTTAAGGCAATTTGAAGTTTAAGAATTCAAACATCAGTAGCCAAGGTTCTACCTCCAGGATTTCTGATTTAGTTGGTCTGTGTGGGGTTGACGTGTACATAAGCTTTTTACATGGTAGGTATGAATAGTCAGGAAGATAACTTTAATCTAGAGTCATGCTGCTTGAATATAATTCTTTGATCTAATATTTAACACATTTCGCAATGGTGTGAAATTATCTACTCCTCAGTTTCTTCAGTTGAACATGTAGGTGATAATTGAACTTACATTGTAGAATTCCTGTGCCAATGACATTAATCCAAAGCTCTCAAACCTAGAAAATACTAATTAAGTGAAAATCACTTATATTATTTATTCAACTTTATCTGTAGTTACTGAGCTATAATTTATGTATCAGGAACTTGTAGTTTCACACATAATTCTATTTCTTACTCATTTTATTACTTCTGTCTGGGATTACTAGTCCTGTACTTCCATTTCTTCCAATTATCTATTATTCCTTCAGACTTAGTTTAGTCATTTTTCTCTTTTTAGATATGTGTCCAAAATCCTTTCTTCTCCTCATCTTGGTTGAGTTTTTGGCTAATATTGATCTTTGAATGCTACTTGATAATCATGTGTCTAGGTGAATATTTCTCCCTCTAGAAAGTTGACACAATGAAAGTTAGCACAAAGTTTCACCAACAAAAAGTCAACGCTGGGTTGTACCCTGTGCATGTCTGTGTCTCCATCCCTTGCCTATTATAGCGTATGATGTAAAATAAACACTCACTAGATCTCAGAAACCATCTTGTGTCTTAGATTAAACCATGTAAGTAAATATGCCATCTCACCGGATGAGGAAACCAACTTAAAAGGGCAGGTATATCATTATTACTGAGTAGAAATCGAACAAGAAAGAGAAGAAAACTGAGTTTCAGAATAAAATGTCTCATAAATTATTAACTATAAATAACGTGTAAACTAAGTCAATAAATAAATCAGAAAACATCAAACAATTTTATATTTTTCATAAATGATTGTATATATGTAATGACAATAGGCTTTTGGATTTCAGAACTAGTTTGACAAAGTTTAAATAGTGGTTAGTCATCATACCAGGTGGCATATGCTTTCTAGGTACATGGAATTTTGCAATGAAGTGTTCAGCTTTAAAAAAAAACTCATGTTTTGCTATAAAGTAGGCAAAATAACAAGCTATTTTTTTCTTCTTTTTTTCCACATCTCACAAAAAGATAAATAAATAAAAGGAGAAATCAATGAATTCATGAATTTACCCTGACTTTGAAGAGTTCCATATTATGTAGATACTTAAAGAGAATAAAGAATATAAGGAGATTATAAAAGAAGGAAGGAAAGCAGGCGATGCTATGGAACACTTGTGAAGACCGTTGTTGGCAGCTGAGCAAAGATCAACCAATATTTTTGTAGCATAGGGTATGCAAATTCATGTTTAATCTTTATGAGCCAGCTGACCTTGAGTAACCTGCCTAAAGGTTATAATCTTCAAAATTCTTTTCTAAAATGCTGATAACCATTTTTCAAGGTCAATAGAAAAATATGAGATAGCACATTGAAAAAAAATAGCAATCTTGCAAAGCTGATGGCATGTGGAAAGCACTGAATCAATCTGTTTCAAATGAATGAAACACACACCTGCATTCACGTAAAAAAATTGCTTTATAAGCCGGGCTCGGTGGCTCAGCCTATAATCCCGTGCCTTTGGGAAGGTGAGGTGAGTGGATTGCCTGAGCCCGCGGGTTCCAGACCCGCCTGGGCAGCAAGACCTCATCTCTACAAAACCAAAAAATCAGCCGGGCGTGGTAGCGCATGCCTGTAATTCCGGCTACTCGGAAGGCTGAGGCGGAAGGATCGCCGGAGCCCAGCAGGCGAGGCTGCGGTGGCCGGGAGCGGCCACTGCGCTACAGTCTGGGCAACAGAGTGAGACTCCAACTCAAAAAAAAAATAATTGCTTTATAATTGACATCGTAATATCTATTTCTATGACTTAAACTGCTCTGACGAAAGATTGGAATTAAGATCTGAATAAACCTGAATGATCATTTCTTGACCAAAAAGTGATGATTATATAATTCATGATTAGTCATAATAATAGATATTCAAAAGCACTTATTTCCCCTCTGAGTAGTTCCTGACTTTATGAATAAAAGGATATCTCTTTGTCTTCTCACTTGCAGTGACTTAAAAATCATCCTTTACAAAACCAAGAGTTTTTTTTAATTTTTTACTATGTAGAGTTTTTTTCATTTTTTACTATATATATTACTGTAAGGATTAAACTGAATATTGGTTAAATTTAAAAATGTATTATTCTAATATATTGAGGCCCTCCTTCTTTCTCATTTCCTATAACAAGTTTAAAGGTTATAATTTCAGGACAAATGATAAAAGGAACAAGAGGTTAGTAGATATATGGAATGCATTTCCTTTAAGGTCTGTGCCGCTCACTTTAGAAATAGGCACAAGATGATTTTAGATAAATAAAAGGATACTCTCCAGCAAATCACTTTCCGTGTATTTCCGATGAGCAGTTTAAGATTTTTTCAAGTGTTTCTTGCAAGTGTATTGAATTAAAAGTCCTCAGGACTCAAGGGACTGGAGTCTGCCTTTGCTTTCTCTCCGGGAGATTCTTCAGTCACCCTGTAAACAGAGTTATTAAATGCAAACACTATTCCAAGTGTGGGTCATGCTCTACCAGCTTAGAGAGGGGTCTATGGAAAACAATAGCAACAATATAAAAACTCAACAAATCAGGCAAGGCTGTGCTGTCACTACCTACATGGTCCCCACGTGAAGTCATAGTTCAAATCCCCTTAAGGGTACAAGAGCGTCTCGGCTCATCACTGACTTCTCAGGTTTTGTTTGTGGTTCATTCATCTGATCCATCTCCTGGAACTCTCACTGTGGAGACTTTGCCATTCTCATTCATAATTTAAAATAGTAATTAAGTTTCTAAAATGTGAAAGAACTATAGATAAAATACAGAGGGATTAAGCAGAGACTTCCTAATGGAGAACTTGGGGCCATAATAGTTTGGTTGCCACTATTATTTGGGACTCTGAGAGGGCCCTTCGTAAATCTTGCCTATCTTCTCCATGTGGTCCTAAATAAGTTGAGACATCAAATACAAGGTCAAATTATTAACTTTATTGCTGATAGAGGCCAAGTGTCATATCATGGCTCTAGGTGATCAGCCTCATTCTCAACCTTAGAGCCAGGTCAACTATGTCACCCAGGTTCAGGAATTACTAAACCAGAAGGCTGTCCAGGTATAAGATTCATATTATTGCTACAGAAGATTGCCATGGATTCTGTGGCTACAAACAACACAGATTTATCTTACAGTGCTAGAGGTGTAAAGTCCTAAAATCAACATGTTGGCAGGGATTTATTACTTCTGGAGGTTTTACTAAAGTATATATATATTTCTTTGCATTTTCTACCTTATAAAGGCCACCTGCATTATTTGGTTCCTGGACTTTTCTTTTATCTTCAAAACCAAAAGCAGAATCAATCTCTCTCTTTCTCTCTCTCTCTCTCTCTCTCTCCCTCCCCCGACTTGTTTCTCCCTCTCCTTCCTCCTCTCTCTCCACCCTTCTCCTTCTCCCTCTCCCCCTTCTCTCTGCCTCTCCTCCCTTCCCTCTCCTTCTCTTCCCTTCTGTCCCTTCTGTCTCTCCCTCTCCCCCTAGTCTCTCCCCCTCCCTCCCCCTACTTCTCTCTCCTCTTCTCTGCTTCACCATCACATCTCCCTTTCCGACTCTGATCCCTTTTCCACCTGAAAGTATGTTTGAGAGAGCTTATTGGACAAAACCTATCTCATCCAAGAAAATCTCCTCATCCCAAGGTCCTGAAAATAATTACATCAGCAAAGTTCTTTCTGTCCTAGGAGGTTTCATATTTACAGGTTCTGAGGATTGTGAGGTGGACATCTTTGGAGACATTATTCTGTGCACCACCAAACAGCCTGAAGGAACAGACGAGAAACCATATGCTCAGGACTCTGGGTAAAGAATGCAACTGAGGCCAGCACACCTAGTATTTCTTTACAAGTTTGCCAGTCGTAGAACCCACTGTTTCATTCCAGCATGGGGGAAAGGAAGGTAGAGAGGAAAGACCAAAATATCACAACAGTAGAGTCCATTCTGCCTGGGAAGGAAAATAAGGAGTGGAGAGGAACCATTCTCCTCCCTATGCCACTTCCCCGGTTGTTCCCTCAAACTTTCATCTCTTCTTGCATCTCTTTAAACACATTAGTAGGCGTTTCTGCCTCCATACATATATCCAGACTTTTAAACTACTTAAATCCTCTTTTTTTCTGTCTATCCAATCTTATATATTAAAAAATCTATCTCAGCCAGGCTCGGTGGCTCAGCCTGTAATCCCACGCCTTTGGGAGGCTGAGGTGAGTGGATTGCCTGAGCCCGTGGGTTCGAGAACCGCCTGGGCAGCGAGACCTCATCTCTACAATAAATCAAAAAATGAGCCGGGCGTGGTAGCGCCCGCCTGTAATTCCGGCTACTCGGAAAGCTGAGGCGGAAGGATCGCCAGAGCCCGGCAGGTCGAGGCTGCGGTGGCTGGGAGCAACCACTGCACTCCAGTCTGGGCAACAGCGTGAGACTCCAACTCAAAAACAGAAAAAAAACTCTATCTCAAATACTTCTTAGTTTCCCAGAGCAGTTAGGTCACTATTGGTTATATATCCTCTGAAATAAGATACATCTGTGCAATGATGCATCCTGTGGAGTCACAGTAAACACATAGGGGCTCTTTGATTGTTTACATTTTTTCTTTCTTTCTTTTCATTTTTTTTTTTTTTTGAGTTGGAGTCTCACTCTCTTGCCCAGGCTGGAGTGCAGTGCCATGCTCATGGCCACCGCAGCCTTGACCTGCTGGGTTTAGGCGATCCTTCCACCTCAGTCTTCCAAGTAGTTGGAATTACGTCACCATGGCTGATTTATTTATTTATTTATTTACTTATTTATTTATTTATTTATTTATTTATTTATTGTAGAGATGAATTCTCACCAAATGGCCCAGGTTCATCTCAAACCCCCGGGCTCAGGCAATCCTCTCACCTCCATCTCCCAAAATGCTGGTATTGCAGGCTGAGCCACCATGCCCTGTCCAAAGTTTCAATTTTTAAGAGAAATACACCAGTGTTGGACATCACATAAACTACTAGGTCGAAGGAGCTCACCATTTTAACATTTGATTGTGCTATATTTCTCTAAGATAGGTCTTATCTTTGTAAAACTGTGTTTATAAATTGCACTGATAGAGAGATGCCATACCAGAATGAATGTGGGACAGAAAATGAAGGTGGACTGATGACAAAGATTGAAAAGTTGCACAGTTCCCAAATACGCATGTCCCTCGTTAGTAAGTAATAGCATTTATCCAGGAGTGAAAGAAAGATGATTCTCTTTCTTATAATAATGTATCCATGTGTTTAGTGATTGTGTGCATTTTATGTTCAAATGGTTAGTACGTTGATAGAACACACATGTTTATTGAGTTGTTTCTCTCTAAATACTTAATTACAAGAATTCTTAATTTTTTACCTGTTTCTTTTTCTTAGGGGAAAAGTACAAGAGTGTCAAACTGAAAATGTTTGAAAAATGTATTATTTGGTTTGCAGATTTAACAATTAGTCATCAATATCTTATAATTTGTACTGTGAACTGTAATTTCTTGTTTGGCAATTTGTTTGAGCTGGTATCTGACATATGAACTCAAACTGATTCTCAATACCTGTGAACAATGTTGACACCTTTAATTTCTTCATGTATCTTCCTCATGGACTTGCTTAGGAGAAAAACAAGTTTCCTAAAGCTAATTTATGTCACACACAAAAAAAAGAAATTAGGGAATTGTTGGCATTGCCAGGTGTTTGCCTCTTCATCTAAGCATCATCTCCAGCAAGTAGGACATTTTTGTACCTTAACATTTGCTGATTGTCTAAATTAGAATATAGTGGGTGTTTCTTTACAGTTTGTCTCTCCAGCTTTTAAGCTGAGAGCCATGAGGGAATGTCTTGTGCTGCTCTTATGCAGAAGACGCTTAGTTACCAGAGCCTCATCTGTTTCAGTTTTAGCCACTTAAAGAGATGAAACAAAACTCTTTTAGGGAATGAGCTCAGAAATGCCATGAGAGGTGAACAAACTAAACTTTAAAAAAAAATTTTGATTAGAACATATTGTTTATTTAAAAAGTAAATTAGGCCAGGTGTGGTGGCTCAAGCCTGGATTACCAGCACTTTGGGAGGCTGAGGTGAGAGGAATGCCTGAGCTCAGGGGTTTGAGACCAGGGTGGGAAACTTGGCAAGACCTTGTCCCTACTATAAATTTTAAAAAGTAGCCAGACGTGGTGGTGCACGTCTGCGGTTCCAGCTACTTGGATGACTGAGGTGGAAGAGTCACTTGAGCCCAACAGGTCCAGGCTGCAGTGGCTGTGAGTGATAGAGTGAGAATCCGACTCAAAAATGAAAAAAAAGAAAATAAATTAGCAAGAGAGAGAGAGAGAGAGAGAGAGAGAGAGAGAGAGAGAGAGAGAGAGAGAGAGAGAATTCACCTCTCCAAGGCAGGGAAGTGGTCCAAAGTCAAGAAACATGGCAGCTTTATATGCACACACACACACACACACACACACACACACAGACGTGTGTGTGTGTTGTAGATACACATATACTCATATACTCAGGAGATAATATCCATATATATGTAGATACACATATACTCATATACTCAGGAGAGAATATCCATCCATCCATGCCAAAAAGAAAAATGTATAAGGCACGACTCTTCCATCATCATGAAGCAATGCTATTGGTGGAGGAAGATGTAAGGTGGTTTCTATCTTAAAAAGTCCAAATCATTGGAATTGTTACTATTTAGTGTATATAATAACTTTTATATGAAACATCTAGGATAATCTTACAAGTCAGTCAACTTCTAACTTAACACCAGCAGACTTAGCTTTAATGTGCTATTCCCAGAAAGTAGAGGATAATATTATGAGTGTGAACTTTCTTTTATTTCCAAACTTTCTAAAGGCAACGCAGTAAGTATTGCTTTTATTGAATATTCAAATTTTCTATATTTTTATTGTTTCCAGTAAGTATTTACCATCCCTCTTTGGACTAAAGTTGGCTGAGCGTCAAGTCGTCCTCAAGGAGCTGTATTTATATAGGTCAGTGGCACAATTAGTGAGCCCTTGGCTGGCCTGACATTTAGAACACCAGATCAATTAACATTCAGCTCTCTGTTTTAGGTGGCAAGTCCTCTGTGGGATTAACTTTTTCCAGGGTCTCTAAAGGTTGCTCTTTCTTTATCAATGTTTCTACTCTCCCCTGATACTTGAATCTCAGCAATCTTGTCTCCATAAAACAATTGCTTCTTACCTTCTAACCAAGTCAAAGCTGAAAGGGCATTAAGTGACAGAGGTGGGCAAATGTAAAGTGATAGAGAAATGGCATGCTCAACAATTAAAGTGGATGTTCTGTTCTCAGAGTTATGATCTGCTTACGGAACCAGGATATTGTGTACTATAATGATCAGTTCCACGTGACAATGAAATTTGTCTACCTTGTATTCATTGTGTACTCACCAGAAAAGATTATACTGATAATCAAAGATGAATGAATTTACCTGCATCAAGGAAACCTTGAGAGATTCTTAGTAGTATTTCAAAAGCAGATAGGTTAGGTAGGGTATTTACATGGTTTGAGTGCCCAGGCTCAATTTATTTAAAGTGAGTTTTTAATAGTTTGAAATGATTAAATTAGGAATCATTTTTGACATAATAGTTTAGAACTAGCGAACAAGGTCAGGTGAGGGTCTTGTTCAGTAAACTATTGACCAATAAAACTGTTTACTAAGGTGAACAACATAATAGTCTCATAAATAGATTTGCAAAGTGTTCTGACATAAATAGTCGTCATTTATTGGTTACACAGTCTTATTTTCCAGGACATAGTTGTATAATATTGACACAGGTGGTTTCAACTAGAATAAATCCTGATTCAAACGCTTACTGGCTCAGAGGCCTTAAGAAAGTCCTATAATCTTTCAATTTCTTCGGACATAAAATGGAGATTATAAGAGTATCTGTCTTATAAGGCAATTCTGAAGATTAAATGAGATAATCTGTATAAAACACTCAGAAGATTTTCTGCCAAAATATAATTTAATAAATGATAGCATTACTGATAATACTCTCAAGTGTCATGGAATTATTTTAAAATATCTTGAATGCAAAAGCAATAGATAACAATCAACAAATTCTCACTCTTAAAGATAGGTGTCAAAGTCCTCATTAGAAAAAAAAATGCTACAGCATATGTCTAGAATCAACAGATGAGAAATATGCTTTAAACACCTTGAATTATATTAACTATTTTCCATCATAACACTGTGGCAAACACATGAACCACAAACTATTTATAAAGATATCAGATTTTGGTTATGCAATTTGTGTTACAACTCATCTTTATGTTGTTAGCAAGAATTGCAAGTTCCTTTCCCCAAAATGAAGTGCTCTGCCAGTAAGCCAGTTGTTGATAGGTTGCAAGGAAAAAAGTTAGTATTTCCAGAATTCTAATTTTTAACAGTAAACAAAAATCTATATTATATTATTAAATCTCCTAGTGGAAAATACAGTTAACATTATTTAAAGGAAATACAATATGGTGGTAGACTTTTTTTATTCATCATTCTGACAATATGTGAGATTCTCTATCATACTAATGTCCATCAACAAGACTAAACATTGAGCTCAATGGATTTCAGGATACAATTTAAGAAAGCAGCAGATCAGCAAAATGTGATAGGAGATGTTAATTAAAATTAAATGAATGCCATAGAAACTGAGTGTCTTGACTGGGGTGTTGGAAAGATTTGCTTCTTGAGACTATAAGACAACAAATTCAAGGCAATAATATGACATATACAAACAGAAGCTAGCAATAAAATGGGCTTATGACGTGCTGGTGAGAATATTTCTATAGACACTGTATAGCATTGTTTTCCTGCAGTAAGGATTCCTGTGTAATTGTTGTTGCTTCATTTGACATCCTTTCTAATTTTACATGGCTACTCAAGGATGAGAATGACAGTAATTAAATTTCAACACACACATTTCAACATAAGGCAATATGGTTTGCTTTCTACAGCATAATTACAGGTGTACAAAAACAGTCAACTCAAGAGATTGGGTCTGGTCATGGAAAATAATTTGATTCTTTTGATGATTTTCTTCTTATAATGTAATATTTTTTTCTGTGAATGTGTATAATCTCATTTGAGAAAAATGATATAATTTGTGAGTGTGAGAGCCTCTATAACAAAACCTATGGAACCCCAGTGGCCTAGGACTCCCTCCTAATCCCCATTAGGGCAGCTAAGTGTGCACACTTTGGCCAGGCTCAGTGGTTCAGCCTGTAATCCCAGCACTTTGGGAGGCCGAGACTAGTGGATTGCCTGAGCCTGCGAGTCAGAGAACAGCCTGGGAAACTTGACGAGACCTTGTCTCTACAATAAATCAAAAATTAGCCTACCATGGAAGTTTGTGAGCCTGTAGTTCTAGCGACTTGGAAGGCTGAGGCAGAAGGATCACTGGAGCCCAGCAGGTCGATGCTGAGGTGTCCATGAGTGTGACATGGCACTCCAGCATGGGCAACAGAATGAGACTCCAACACACACACACACACACACAAAATAGAGTACACACTCCAGAGTGCTTCGGTTCCTTTCTCCTGCAATACCCCGGAAGGCTCAAAACAGAAAACTTAGGAAGTCCCCAGAGTTCTGCCCTCAGTGTAGGCTGGCAGGGCCCTTGGGAGCAACATTCTCCAAGGAGAAACCCTATAGCCATCATAGCCAACTTTCTCCCCCAAGTGCCACCTCCGGGCCAGACGTCAACAGTACAGTCAACCATGTCAGATACAATACCTGAGCTCTGGGGAAGACTTGATGCCAAACGCCAGCTAACAGCTCTTTCCAAGTCACTCTGGGCACTCAGGATGCTGTGAGCAAGTGCAGGCACAACCCATGGGGCCGCCACATCTGGCAATTGAAAAACTCCACATCAAAGCTATATATAATCAAGGGAACCCAACAGTGCCTATATCAGCTCCCTGCTAACCTCAAATAAGAAAAAATAATCTACCCAAATGAGAAGGAGCCAGAAAAATAACTCTGACAATATGAAAAAAGGGTCCTCCAACACTCCTAAAAGACTGCACCAATCCTTCAACAACAAACTAACCAAAACGAAATTTCAGACATAGAATTCAAAAGGTTGATGATAAAATGGGTCAATGAACTTCAGGAAAGCATTAAAAACCAACAAGTAAATTTTAAAAAATCTATTCTTATGGATGGAACTAGAGTCTATAATACTGAGTGATCTTTCACAGCAACAAAGATCTGAGTATCACATTTTCTCACTCATAAGTGGACCTTGAATATCTATCGTAGTACTACAAGAAAAGGATCGACAGTGGTGGGAATCTACGGGGGGTGGGACAGGGAGGGCAAGAGTGGTGGGATTAATGGTAGTCAATATCTGTCTGGGGACGGGGGGACACCCCTTATCAACAAGGGTACCTGAACGATGCATATTTGTATACCTAATCCTTAACTGTACCCCACCATTTAAAAATTTAAAAATGTGTAAATAAATAAATAATCTATTCAGGACACAGATGAAAAATTCTTCAAAATATAGACACACACACACACACACACACACACACACACACACACACACAAAGCTGAAATTCTGGAAATGAAAAAAGCATTTAAGAAAGTACAAAATTCAGTGGAAAGTTTTCATAACAGATTAGAACATGCAGAAGAAAGAATCTCAGAACTTGAAGATAAGGTGTTTGAATTAACCAAATTGAACGTTAAAGAAAAAAAGAATCGGGAGAATAGAATAAAGTCTCAAGAAATTTGGGATTATGTAAAATGTCAAAACTTAAGAATTATAGGTATTCCTGGGGAAAAAGAGAAAACAACAGTGTTGGAGAAGCCCAAAGAACCCCCAGAAGATTAATTGCAAATAGGTCATCCCCAAGACATATAATCATCTAGCTATACAAAATTAATGTGAAGGAAAGAATTTTAAGAGAAGTGAAAAAAAGCATCAAATAACTTACAAAGATAAAACTGTCACACTAAAAACAGACTTCTCAGAAGTAATTCTAAAAGCGAGATGGGATTGGGGACGCATCTTCAATCTCCTCAAACAGAATAATTGTCAGCAAATGATTTTGTGTTCCACAAAATTAAGCTTCATAAATGAAGGAGAAATGAAATCTTTCACAACAAGCAAACACTGAGGGAATTTGTTACCACTAGACCTGCTCTACAAGAAATATTCCAGGAGTTCTAAATACTGAAACAAAAGATCAAAATATACCAATAAAAAATGCTGGAAATCATAAAGTTCACAGGCTTGATGATGGAACACCAACAAAATAGAGAAATATATTAAATAAAGCAACCAGATAATAACTAATATTATGAATAGAATAGTACCTTACATATCATTATTAACTCTGAACATAAATGGTCTAAATGCCCCACTAAAAAGACATAGACTGGCAGAATGGATACAAAATACAATCCAAATATCTGTTGCCTTCAAGAGACCCACTTAACTCACAAAGACTCCAATAGATTCCAGGTAAAGTGGCGGGGGAAGAGATTCCACACAAATGGAAACCAAAAATGAACACGAGTAGCCATTCTCATATTGAATAAAACAGCCTTTAAAGTAACAACAGTGAAAAAAAGACAAAAATGATTATTACATAAGGATAAAGGGATCAATCCAATAAGAACACATAACATTTTAAATATATATGCACCTAATGCCAGAGTCTACAGTTTTATAAAACAACTTCTACTAGATCTAAAAAAAAAAGAGATAGATGGCAATACAATAATAATGGGTGACCCTTCAACACTCTACTGACAGTAGAAGACAGATCATCAAGGCAGAAAGTCAACAAAGAAACATTAGAGTTAAACAGGTCTCTAGAAACAATGGAACTAACAGACACCTACGGAATGTTCTGCCCAGATTATACATTTTTTCTTTTCAGTACAAGGAGCATACTTCAAGATCAACCATATGGTAGAATACAAATCAAGTCTCAATCAATACCAAAAAATCGAATTAATACCAAACATCATCTCAGACCACAGTGAAATAAAACAAAAAGTTAACTCCAAGAACTTTCAAAAGCAAGCAAAATCATGGAAGGTAATAAGTTTCTGAATGATCCTAGGGTCAACAATTACATCAAGATGAAAATTTAAAAATTCCTTGAAGTGAATGACAACAAAACAATTGATCAAAACCTCTGGGATATAGTCAAAGCTATGCTCAGAGGAAAATTTATAGTTCTGGGGATCTCCAGTATTAAGACTGAAAGATCATATCGACAGCCTAGCATCATACCTCAAAGAATGGGAAAAAACACAAGCAAACCAAACCCACAGCTAGTAGAAGAAAAGAAATAATAATAATTAAAGTAGAACGAAATGAAATTGAAATTTGAAAAATACAGCTGGGCTCAGTGGCTCAGCCTGTAATCCCACACTTTGGGAGGCTGAGACTGCAGGTTCGAGACCTGCCTGGGCAATTTGGTGAGACCTCATCTCTACAATAAATCAAAAAATTAGCTGGGCATTGTAGCGCACGCCTTCAGTTCCAGCTATGTGGAAGACTGAGGAGGAAGAATCGCCAGAGCCCAGCATGTCGAGGCTGTGGTGGCCAGAAGTGGTCACTGCACTCCAGTCAGGGTGACAGAGTGAGACTCCAACTCAAATAAATAAATAAATAAATAAATAAAATGGATCAATGAAACAAAAAGTTGTTTCTTTGAAAAGATAAACCAAATTGATAAACTACTAACTAGAGTAAGAAACAAAGAGACAACACTCAAATTATCCCAATCAGAAATGAAAAAAGAAAGCATTACAATCAATATGACAGAAATTCAAAAGATTATCCAAGACTATTATGAATACCTCTATACAAACAAATTATGCAATTTTAGAGGAAATGGATAAAGTCTTGAAAAATACAACCCCCTTGAATCAGGAAGAAATAGAAACCCTGAAGAAACCAATAACGAGTAGCAAGACTGAAATAGTAATCAGAAATCTCCCAAAAACAACAAAATATTCAGGACATGATGGACTCACAGCTGAATTGTACCAGACCTTCAAAAAAGAACTGATACCAATTTTTCTTAAGCTATTCCACAAAATTGAGTAGGAGAGAATCCTCTCTAACTAATTCTACAAGACCAATATCATTCTGATATCAAAGCCTGGAAAAGAGAGAACACAAAAACTACAGACCAATATCCCTTATGAACATAGATGCAAAAGTGCTCAATAAAATATTAGCAAACCAAATTCAGTCGCACATAAAAAAATAATAATACACCACCACCAAGTGGGTTTTATCCCAGGTATGCAAGGGAAGGTCAAAAGATGCAAGTTAGTCAACACGATGCACTACATAAAACAAAAAAGAAAAAGACAAACAAAGCAAACCAAAATGACAGACAAATTGCCACTAGTTTTCACTTTGATAAAGTCAAGATCATTTATCATTTCAGATTGTCAAGAAACTCAAATACAAAATTATTAGAAAACCAAGACCTATAAAGTCCTCTTAGCCTCTTTCTTCCAATTATTTTTAAGAGTGCTTTTGCCAAACAAATTTCTTTTCCAAATTTGCTCTCCCTTGTCTCTAAACAGTCAAAACACCCTTTGTTAGGGTCAATCTCATTGGGGTCTCCAGAAATGTTAGAGTCACACTCCCAGTGTGGTCTCCAGAATGTTAGGTCAGGTCGGCTGGGGTTGTGGTTGTCTGGTGTGCAGTTCAAAGGCATAGAAAAGATGCAAAGAGTTGTAAAGAAGTTAGATTAGAAAATGTAGTTTATTTATGAAGTAAACTAGAGACAGAGAGAGAAGATTCACTTCCCCAAGTTAGAGGAGAGGGCCAAAACTTAGAAAACCTGGCCTAGCAGAAGCTCAAAGAGCACATGGCCACACCATAGCTTAGCAAGGCAATGGCCTGGCAATGATCTGTCAATGGTGGCTGAATACTCATCATTGAGTCCTTTTAATCCTTCCCTTTGGTGGGGGAAGGTCATTAAGGTGATTGGGTGGTAATCTGCTCCACATCATCACGAAGGGGCAGTTAAGTGCAGGTACTGACATCAGGTAATGAACTGTAGTCAGGTGGGTTAGTCACATGATTGCTGCCATGATGGTGGGCTTGATGGGAGGAGACAAGGGGAAGGATTTTTTCCTGCAAGAGACCTGTCGGACTTTTCCAATCCACAAGCTCTTTAGCAAAAAGTGGTCATATGATCATTTCTGTGGTTTCAACCAGCTATGGGGCCTGAAAGTTTCTTAGAGATTATTTTGCTAAACCATGAATTGAATGTTTGGGTTGTCTTTTTCTGGCATGTGATGGAGATTTGCTGAGGGGCTGGAGTAGGCTGCCAGTATGGCCTGCAGTAAAATATCTGAAACATCCTAAAACCTGCCTATTGGACATGTATCTATCTATGTCTAACCTGTGCTAGATTCAAAGTGTGTAAGTCTAAGCAAAAATGACTATACTAAGGCAAAATGTTAGCTAAGTTTATTCTAAGTTTCTTTGAGTCTCTCTTCACCCTTTATTCTGTGTCTTCTTCCAACTAAAGAGAATCATTTTTATTGAGAAGAAAATGCAAAGAAAAATCAGATATATGACATAAAACAAAGAAAGGAAGAACTCTTCATCTGAAGAAGAAGAGGGATATCTTTGCTTGAAATTCACCTGCTCTGTTTTATATTGGTATCAGGTCTTTAATTTCCAATCAGATATTACCAATACTAATTAAAGTCATAAATTCCTATTTTATGAGAACTTCAGGGAGTCCTTAAGGAGGTAATGTCATTAGATTTGCTTTTTTAAAAATAATTTCATGTTAATCCCATAAAACTCTGTGTGTGTGTGTGTGTGTGCGTGTGTGTGTGTGTGTGTGTGTGTGTGTGTGTGTGTGTGTGTGTGTTTTATACCCTTCAACTGGGTACTTTGAAAAAAAAAAATATCTGGAAGAAGCTGGCAGAATCTCACGTCCAGATGAGGCTGGTCAAGGTGAATTCTGTAATCTCCTCTGGGTCTACTTTTTGTTAATTCTAAGACATCATGGTTAGATTTCTCGTCTTTCCCAACCACAATTTCATTTTGACTAATACATGTTTTTAAGACCAGTAAAATCAAACAATGCATCTATTTAACTTAACACTAATTCAATGACAGTCATCCTATCTGGCAACAAGGGGAGAGGGAAAGAAATAAAACAGCATCACTAGAGTCTAAGATTTCGTCTATATTTATCTCCACTTGAATTTACCCTTGTGGGAAGCTGAGGCATGAGATGGGAGAAGTAAATCAGTGGTTTCTTTCACTGCTCTCAGTTTCTCAAGCCTCTCCAAGTAAGAGCAACTTTCTATGAGGAACTTAATTCCGATGTTTAAAAATGTGTGTTTTTTATACTGGAAATGACATACTTTCTAGAGACATATCAGCTACATCAACTGAAATGAAATAAACCTGTAGTCATCTGTTCTGACCCTTGCTCATATTGTTTACTGAGCAATTTTGAGCACAGTACTTTCGTGATTGTTGCATCCACACCCAGAAAAACATGGGACTTTTCTGATCCTTCTACTGTGTTCAGCACTTTCTTGGTTTATTTCTTCCCTGAGAATCACAGTATCCTTAAATATATTCCACAGATATACAGTAGGGTTATTTTTATTACATGCCTTTTTTTCCTTAAGCCCCTACAGGAGAACCGTCGTTACTTCTAAGAGAGAAGACTAGAAAGGGTGACACCTAGTCTTAAGGGAAAATTAGTCATGTAGTTTCAGGCATCTTAAGAAGTGACCTCCTCGGTGGCTCAGCCTGTAATCCCACGCCTTGGGAGGCTGAGGTGAGTGGATTGCCTGAGCCCGCGGGTTCGAGACCCTCCTGGGCAACTTGGTAAGACCTCATCTCTACAATAAATAAAAAAATTAGCTGAGTGTGGTAGCATGCTCCTGTAGTTCCAGCTACTTGGAAGGCTGAGGTGGAAGGATCACCGGAGCCCAGCAGGTCGAGGCTGCGGTAGCCGGGAGCGTGCCACTGCACTCATCTGGGCAGAGTGAGACTCCAACTCAAAAAAAAAAAAAGAAGTGACCTCCGAGTTTCTAATAGGCTTAGGACCTAAGCATAGAGCTGAGCCGGCCTGAACAGAGACAGCCAGTAATGAAACCCAGATACAACCCATGGTGGCTACTTTAATCTCACTGTTTCCTATTCATGTTTCCTGCAGCCCCGAAAAGCAACATTTTTTCTGACCCCCCAAAAAATACCTGAGATAGAGAAAGAATTCCTCCTTACTTATCCTTGAGAATGTTCGCCTATCTTACAGGAAAAAAGATGCCTTTTTATAATCCTAGTAAGTATCCCTTAGGCTACATTAAAAGGATGACAAGGCTTATCTAAGAATTAAACATTCACTGAAGGGTCTTTTGTTGCCCTAGAAGTATCAGATAAAAGACTCAGCATAACATAGCCTCTGGGTTGACATCTAGATGCCCACCTGTCCAAGTAAGTGGGATGTTGATTTGTGTTATTTGTGTTGAATATCGAAAGCTGGGCCAACAGAATTAGAATTTTAAAGCTCTTATGGTTTAATTTCAGAGTCCCTTAAGGGTTTGGATAGACTATAGAACACAGAGTCCCAGGGTAGAGTCAGAGATCTGGATAAAATAAACACTAAAGTCATGCCCAGCACTACTGCTTTTCCACCTGTTCATCAGCTGCCTTCTCCTTACTGAACTACACTTGATTTCACTCAGGACATCCATATGCCCAGCCTCAGGGAGTAGCTTCTGATTGATCATGGATAATCATAGTTCTCTCCATTTCCCAGTTTGTCTTGCAGATTTTATATATATATAAAAAATATATATATATATATCCACGTGACCTGATAAAAATGTAGGAAGTTTCCAGGAATGACTCTTTTTCTGGGTATGATAAAAATCTTTTTCGTGTGTGACTAACCACATGCTTTCTGATAAGGCTACAGTTACTGGGACATGATTCATAGCACTTCTGAGGCCATCCTGTGACAATGAGATCAAAATCATAAAGATAAAACTCTATATACAGTGAATGACGTGATAAGATGGCAGAGAGACGGGACAAATAGGATTTCATTTAATTTTTATAAGGCATGCAAATAATGCATGGTTTGGTGATGAAAACACTGGGGAGTACAAAACAGGAGAAAAAAATGAGACATCTCATGAAATCCTAAGGTGTTAATAAGTTTTTCTTTATCCACTCTTGATCATTTAATATTCACCTCTCAGCAATTTCTTTCTTCAGCCCAGAAACGAACAAACATAGTCTTTAAATTCTCTCCTGTATTATTTTCCAATTCCCAAGTTACAAAGCACAAACAAACAAAACACAAAATGTAGCCCATCGATTCTAAGCTCAAGAGTTTCATTTCTAAGCCCTTTCCTCTGGCTGGCCTTCATCTCGGTGCTATTGTTTTGGATGCTACAGCCAAGGAGTGGGCCTGGTAGTTGTTCACAGAATGAATAAGCAGCACTTTTTAATGTGAATATTTCTCAGGGAGCATTGGTGAAGACAACTTACATACACTCACAAGAAGTCACTTATTTGCTTCGCTCTCGAGTCTCTAGCACAATCGCTATGGAGACTTGGTGGACTGAAGGAAGAGCCCTTTGAGGCCCAGATAATCCAGCCACAATGACAAACAAACTTCAAAAGGACTGAATTGCTATGTGGTTTAAGAGTTGTCTCTGAGCAGTAATTAAGGCAGGAGCAGCAGCTTTTTCAAGGACCCTCACCAGCTGCACAAAGGAAGGCGGCTCTGGGCTGATAAAGGAAACTTTCCAGTCAAGGCAGCTGATAATTAAGTGGCCCTGTCAGAAGGCTTAGATGTTTACTGATGCTGTGAAAAGATTTGACTGAAAAAATAAATAAAGAGTAAAGGAGGATTAAGAATTGCCTTTATAACTACTCTGATATCAACAAACTTTAAAATGTGTTGCAATAAATAAGAAAATCATTTATTGAAGCCACTTTTATAAAAATGTGATAGAGCTTGATAGAGTCTTGACCTATTATTTTGTGCATTTTTACAAGTTAAGTATGAACACTGTTGAATGTTTAGGTTATGTAACAACTCTGAGCTTTGTAAGAATGAAGTTAGCTTTTTTAGGTGAACTGGTGGGCATTGATGCAGTTAGAATGGGAAGAGGAACATTTGGTCAGAGTACAGTGTGTTCATAGTGGTAATTGCTTGGATATCAAATTAAACACAGGAGGGGCAAGGAAAGTTAAGATGAGCAACTCTCTCATCAAAACAAGTGAATCTTGTGAGGTCTGCAGTTAGCTTCTTACTCTGTATTGTAAATATTACAGCTCTTATCAGGACCCTTATTCTTATGCAACACATTATAATTATTGGGTGAAAAGTAATATTACATGCCACCTAACTGCAGGAAAATTCCTTGAATTTAAGAAGGTGCAAGCTGGGCTCGATGGCTCAGCCTGTAACCCCGCGCCTTTGGGAGACTGAGGTGAGTGGGTTGCCTGAGCCCGTGGGTTCGAGACCCGCCTGGGCAGCGAGACCTCATCTCTACAATAAATAAAAAAATCAGCCGGGTGTGGTAGCGCATGCCTGTAATTCTGGCTACTCGGAAGGCTGAGGCGGAAGGATCGCCGGAGCCCAGCGAGTCAAGGCTGCGGTGGCCGGGAGCAGCCACTGCACTCCAGTCTGGGAGACAGAGTGAGACTCCAACTCAAAAAAAAAAAGGTGCAATAGTTGAGTATGCTTGTTTAATCTTGTTAGTTTGAGTGCAGTATTAGGCAGGAGAGCTCAGGTTATCATGAAGTTGTGCAGAGCAGTGGCTAAAAAATTAGGCTTGGGAACCAACCTGCCTTTGTACAACTCCTGCTTGGTTACTTACTGGCTGTGCAAATGTGAATGAATAACTTTGCCTCTCTGTGCTTGGTTTCATCTTCTATAAAGTGCAGAATGATAATAGCATTTCCCTCAAAGTATGATTGTGCAGACTTGGCTGGTTAGTTTGTTTTGCTAGGGCTCATCATAGGACCCAGCACACTTAAGCATTGGCTGTATTGATTACCATCTCCTAAATCCTAGTCATTTTATCTATAGCCAGAAAAACTTGTAAGTACTTCTCTTTTCCTCAATTTCCTATAAACTTCTGAGGAAAATAAATTTTATAAGTGTCTATGATTTATGAGAGAAAAGGTTAAAAGAAAAATTGGTTAATATTTCAGAACATGATTTTAGTCACTTACATGAAAACAGTCTGAGGGAATTTCTCTTTTCTGTGAATAGATGATCACTCTCAAAACCTGACTGGTACAAAATTGATTCATGTGATCTACTTTTTTTAAGATATAAAGAATCTACAAAAAATTTTACATTTTATCTACTTGGAGATACACAGAGGGGATACTCAGCTTTTGGAGGAACATTTTTAGTCTTATTATTTAAAATTTCTTCCAAATTGGTACTCACAGAATACTGACATAAATGTGCAAAAATAATTTTCACAATGGGCTTCTCCCCAAAAAATGATAGATTGTTCTTCTCCAAACTGTACAAATCAGATGTTGAAAGACATAAATGCCAGGCTCGGTGGCTCAGCCTGTAATCCCACGCCTTTGGGAGGTTGAGGTGAGCGGATTGCCTGAGCCTGCGGGTTTGAGACCCACCAGGGCAGCGAGACCTCATCTCTACAATAAATCAAAAAATCAGCCGGGCGTGGTAGCGCATGCCTGTAATTCCGGCTACTCGGAAGACTGAGGCGGAAGGATTGCCGGAGCCCAGCAGGTCGAGGCTGCGGTGGCCGGGAGCGGCCACTGCACTCCAGTCTGGGCGACCGAGTGAGACTCCAACTCAAAAAAAAAAAAGACATAAATATTTTGTCAACAAAGCCATGGCGAAGAGTCCAAATTTCTTGGAGAATATTAACCTCTGGTCATCTTGAGAGCTAAGGGAGGAAGAATTGCTTTTGACTTACAGTAAAGAGTTGGGGGCCAGGGTCCTTGTCTCCCAGTTATTCAGCAGATGTTGACTGTTTACTCCTAATATCATCCTGACTGCCTAATTCTTTTTTTAACTGATTTTTATTCTCCCTGATAATATAAATTAATTATCTCTTTAGGAATAAAAACAAGGCAACTGAGATCGTTCAGAAATACTCCAAAAAGTCAGGGAGAAGAAATCTCCCTTATCTATAGGATCAAGACTTATAAATAATTCCAGAGTATTTACTGGAAATTTGTGGTTAATTGCTTGTGCAAAATCATTTTTACTGGATTAATGTATAAGTATATACTGTGTCTTTAGGCTGGTGTTAGGCACATTGAACTAAAAACAAATGAAATTGGCCACCACAAGATAAAATCCAGCCTCCATTGGATTATATTGGATCTCCATTTTCCTATTGACAACAGTAAATGATGACTATAAATATGTTTTCAGTCAATAAGGCATCTCTTTAGAGATAAAGTAGGCAGTTTTTTCATTGGTTATATACTTTGTAGAATTGGTGATATGAACATTAGTAATTGATATGCATTTCCCGACTTCTCAAATCAATAATTAAGCAAAACTACCACTCAGTGAAGTCAAAAATTAGCCGGGCGTGGTAGCACGCACCTGTAGTTCCAGCTACTTGGAAGGCTGAGGCGGAAGGATCACTAGAGCCCAGCAGGTCGAGTCTGCGGTGGCTGGGAGCAGCGACTACACTCCAGTCTGGGCGACAGAGTGAGACTCCAATTCAAAAAAAAAAAAAAAGAAAGAAATCAGACATGGATCCCATTTCCTCCATTTTTTATCTTTATGTTAGTTAAGGTAAAGATAGATGTTATAACAAACAAAGCCTAAAGTTCATAATGGTTAAAGCAGGGTAGAAGTTTATGTCCCATTGAAAGACTGGATTTTTAAAATGTGGTATATATACCTGATGGAATATTAAGCAGCCATAAAGAAGGACAAAATTATGAACTTTGCAGCAACTTGGATGGATTTAGAGTCTGTAATACTCAGTGATCTATCACAGAAACAAAGAATAAGTACTACATGTTCTCACTCATAAGTGGACCCCGAACAATTATCATACTACTATAAGAAGGGGATTGGCAGTAGCGGGAAACTACCAGGGGAAGGAGTAAGGGGGCACACCTCATCAATAAGGGTACCTGGCCTCAAACTGGGTGACATGGGGACCAAAGTGAACCCCACACTTTACCTGTACAATGACCATTGGCATGCCTAACCCTGAATAGTACCCCACATCTTTCAAATAAAAAAAAAAATTTTAAAGAAATTGACGTCCCACTTGTGCAGATTCCAAAGTCAATGGCCCTGGTGAGTAAGTAACTCTCTCTTCCAGGGTTTGATTCAGGGACCAGGCTCCTCCCAACTTTGGTGTCTCCATCTCTAACATCATGTTTCTAAGGTTGCAATGCTGCTGGGCATGGAGCTGGTGGAAGAGGGCAGAATCTGCAGGATCATGCAGGGAATGTTCACATAGGCTGGACTAAGAGGCACCAGGCTGACACACAGTCACATGACCACAGCTAACTGCAGGGTGGCTGGGAATAAGATATAACCCAGGAAGGGTTTGGGGAACAAGAATCTAGTTTCTGCTACTGTCTTTAAGAATCTATGCAGAACTGTTTCTGTTTTGTTTTGTTAATTTTGAAGATGCAAGAGAATGAAGGACATTCCCAACAGCCACCCCTATGTGTTCTTGTGTAATATGGCTTAAAACCAGAGTAGAAAAGCTTTATTTGTCAATAATTTAAAGTAATGGGGATGTCTTGAAACGAGAGATATAAATGCCACAAATAGATGCCATTATATGGAATAAAAAATAACCACTCTTTTATCACAAAATGAGAGAAAACTATATATGTGAAAGAAGCAAATTTATACATAAAATGTGCCTCTGTGATAAATCCCTGCTGTTATTTTACTCTATTCCATTATTCCATAGTTATAAAAATCAACAGTTGTTCTGCCAAAGACAACACTATATCACATCATGCCACTTCGTTGACCACAGAAACAAGAATCTGTGCAAACTATAGTCTTTACGTTGTCACATCGGTGTTGAATCTCAAAGAGTATGATTTTCTTTGCGTAGCTAGATAGCAATATATTATACAACTCCACAAAAATAAAGGCTTAGAATTTGATAAATACTGTGCTAAGAACCTGACCTGAAGAAACACACTAATCTAAACAATTCACTATCATAAATGTTCTTATTATCCCTATTTGAACATGCATATGTATTTTAGATTCAGTATTTATTCATTCTTCCACTTATCAGAGACGGAGTAGTTATATGTTAAACCCCAAGTGATGATGAGAATGTATTATATTAAGTAAATTATATATGATGTATGCCCTCATGGAGTTTTCAGTATTATGGAGGACACAGAAACTAATAATACAAACACACATGTCACTAAAACTGTAGTAAAAAGGAAATGTTAACTTGATGAGAAAGTCTTAGAGGTAGAAATATGATTGAGTTTGAGAAGCCAAGGAATACAAATTATAGAAAAAATACGTAGATTTCACTGATGAGTAGGAGTCAATAGGGCAAAGTGGGAGCGATGTCTAAACTGAAGGAATCACATAGTCTCTGAGGCTATAGTAACACTGCAATGGTATCAGACCCAGCAGAAATTATTGTTACCATCATTTCATCAATAGGAAATTTGAAGGGCAGAGATATTCAACCACATGCCTATGATCACGTGCCTTGTGACTGGTAGAGCCAGAGTTAGAATTTTGATATTATGAGTTCCAATCCTTCATTGTTTTAGCTCTATTTCATAATGGAACCAGTTGTTAGATTTGGGGCTTAGGTAGTTTCATAATGAACACATTGACAATAGACAAATTTTTCACTTTCTTAATATTAGTTGTGGGTGAAAATTAAAAATATCTGAAGCTGGTTGCCACAAACTTTCATCATTAAGTACAAGTTAAATGGACTTTTCTAAATTGTTACCTTTATCACAATACAGGTGAAAGTTACTGACATATCCAGCATTTGTCTCAGACACCACTGTGACTAGCATCCTGTACTTTGTATTTTTATTCAGATTATAAACAGAATATATCACATATATATTGCATATGTATGTTTCTTCATTTACATTGCATCATTATCTCTCACTATCACTAATAAGTTCACTGGATTCACCTTCGACCTCAGAAATCTTATTAGCATATATTTCTTCATTGTTCATAATTATGGTAAATTATTTTTAATTTAATTTAAAGTATGAAAGCCCTGAAATATCAAAGTACAAGTATACAACACCAATTGCAACAAAATAATAACCAATTTTCAATTTTTACCAACTACATAAATTAGTAACAACATTGCATAGTTGATATCAGATAATTGTCTCAATTAACTTTTTCTCTCCTTGCCTCACTATTCATTTTCAAGCAAAATATAATAACACATACATATGACAACTTTGCAGCATTCAGAAACAGAATTCATGCCAGTGACAACCAGGTTTAGAATTTGGAATGACATAAATTCATATCGGTAATCACAAATGAGTTAAGATCACATTTGTCTACAAAAAAAATACAACTACAACAGTTTAAGAAAAAAATTTCTTTTACTTTTGTTACAGAGTAAGACAGAGCTCCTTCTAGCTTTTTACTTCACCATTTATTTTAGTTTATAAATACATGAGTACTGAGAGCTGCTGTACCTACAAGCAGAAAGGCCTTATTCCTGATTAGAAAGCAGGGGGGAGGCAGGGGAAAAATAGAGAAAGAAAACAAAAGAAAAAAGAAAGAAGGAAGGAAGGGAAGGAGAGAAGGGGGGGAAGAGAGAGAGAAAGAATGGAGAAAAGTTTTCATGCATATTGAATCTGTTTCTTTTTATTCTCAGAAGAAATGGAATGTTTCAAGAAACCCACTTAATAAGTTTTCACTTACAGTGGTTGTGTTTCACACCTACTCCTGGCGATAAGGGAGATGGAGAAATTGCATAGTATGTTGTCACTTTGCAAAACATCAAGAACTTTGTCATAAGAAAGAATGTAGAATGACATTTAGTAGATGCTAAGGTCATCTTCTTAGAAGAAACCAGTTGCATTGGATGCGGTAAGCATCTTCCTTGGGAGTACTTTTAAGCCACCTTTGTCAAGTTTCACTTCCCTAGGTGGCAATCAATATTTGAAAGTCTGCAGGATAACACTAATGACTTGCCACCTTTGGTGTGGAAAAAAAGCAACAATTGCCCAAAGTCTCAGAAGAACTTTCCACAGTTCATCACTTTGGGGGTCCACCAACATATTTAATGGGTGCTACCTAGTCAGATGACTCTCATATTCTTTGTCCCTCTTTTCCAGAATGACTCTGTATTTTATGGGGGGTGGGTTCCTGATTCCAGGCTGGGTTTCCCATAGATTGACGGAGAAAAGCCAAGGAAAAACCAGGGTCTTTATCTTCCTCCCTCTCAGTCTCATGAGACATCTTGGTCAATGTGCCCCAGCATCTCCTAGCTGGCACCAGTTCCCCTAAAGATGTTCACATTCATGTCATCTTTCAAAGACTCACCCTGTCCCTGGGTTCTAATAACACTGCATCTTCTCCTTGTCTTTCCAACTGAGGGGTGGTAGTGGCTTCCTCTGGTTGCTGGTAGGATTGACTGATCCTCCACTACTTTTCAAGGTCCATAAATGTTTCAAGATCCGTCAAAGTGGATGTCTTTCTTTAAACTTCACTGCAGAGATGTTTCCACCACAAACAACCTTTTTAAAAAAAAATTTGAAAACAGTTTTGTTTGATGTGTACATTCTTAACATGATGAATAGAATTTCGAGACAAAATAGAGAGAACTTGCTTATCTATTTGAAAGGCTGCCCATGTGTTTATTTCCCCAAACAAACCAGACTCCTAGCCTCTGACTGATGCATTTGTTACAAATGGGAGGCAGAATGAGGGATACAGAGAGTAGGAAAAAAAGAGCAGTGAACTGTTGACTCAAATTGAGAAGAAATGCAAAATAAAAGGATTTTGCATTCTAAAGACCCACATGAGGCTTCTAGGGCAAAATCATTGGTGTGAATTTCGTAGGCTGATTTACCAGAAATTCTGTTTCAGCTTGCTTCTGAAGTGAACTTTTAGCTTAAAAAGCAGAATATACATTTCAGCCCAAGGGAAACCTCATTTTTGTGTCTTCTTTTCAAATGAGATTCTTAAAATAGAAGTTGTTTGCCCCTACTAGGTTTGAATGACACTTCAGCAGTGATTCACTGGTTAAGTGTTTAACAATTGGCTCTCCAGTGGGAAAAGTCTCTGGTTTGTAGCGATTGCCATTTTCTTTAGTGTAAATATTTCCCAGCTGGCCAATTTCAGACTGCTAGCATAACAGCACTGAGCCGAGAATTCGGAAGATAGGCACATTAGCCAGCAGTGCACAGTATCATTTCAGCTAAGATGCATACAGATTTATTCAAGCAGAAACAAACAGCTTCATTATCACAGATAACAGGCAGAGGTAGTAAAATAATTAGGAAATTAAAAATCTGAAGTATGTCTTAGTCTTGTTTTATTTTATTTTATTTGAGTTGGAGACTTACTCTGTCACCCAGGCTAGAGTGCAGTGGCACTCTCATGGCCATCTCATCGCAGCCTCGACCTGCTGGGGTCAGGTTATCTTTCCGCTAAGCCTTCCAAGTAGCTGGAACCACACCAGCTTTTTTTATTTTTATTTTCATTTTTATTTTTTTTTGAGTTGGAGTCTCACTCTGTCGCCCAGACTGGAGTGCAGTGGCCGCTCCCGGCCACCGCAGCCTCGACCTGCTGGGCTCCAGCGATCCTTCCGCCTCAGCCTTCCGAGTAGCCGGAATTACAGGCATGTGCTACCACGCCCGGCTGATTTTTTGATTTTATTGTAGAGATGAGGTCTCGCTGCCCAGGCAGGTCTCGAACCCGCGGGCTCAGGCAATCCACTCACCTCAGCCTCCCAAAGGCACGGGATTACAGGCTGAGCCACCGAACCCGGCTATTTTTATTTTTATTTTTTTATTGTGGAGACGAGGTCTTGCCATGTTGCCCAGGCCGGCCTTGAACCTGTGAGCTCAGGCAATCCTCTTGCCTCCACCTCTCAAAGTGCTGGGATAACAGGCATGAGCCACCGTGCCCAGTTTCTTATTTTAATTTTTAACATACTTCATTTAATTATGATATCCCTTATTAAGAGTCTGACTGTTATTTCCTAAATAAGTCAGTGACCAAAATTTATTAAAATGTTTATGTTTACTTCAACTTGATAGTAGCGATATTGGTTTTACAAGTACATTATTTATTTTCTATTAAATTTTGATTCCAATATTATAGCTATTTTCTTTGATGCAATATCCATGTGGCATGTTCTCATATCTACCCAGGTACCCAAAGAATTAACTCTTCCTTCCTTCTGTGGGTTCACTGCTTTGAATCACATCTCCACATCAGTTTTGAAATCCTCAGAACAATTCCCTACTATGTCTAAAAACAGATCTGGGTAAAAGTACAACATGAAATGTTTCACAAAACTTTTTCTCATATAATGACTAGGAGATACAAAAAGCTATCATTTCTCTTTAAATATTCTAAGTGTAGTGAAAGGTGAGAAATAAACCTATTAAGTGAACAAAGTAAGGCTCAGTTACGAATTGCATCTCAACTATGTTAAGTTAATGTGACATCCTAATAGTCTCTCTCCCAATCATGCTCCTTTGTGGTATCTCAGTTAGCTGTGGCCCACAATAAGAGACTGTTTTCCAGCAACGAGTATACTTTTGTTTCCAAAATAACTCTTGATTTAAAGAATACAGACAGCATTTTCCCCATATTTTTCAGCCAGATGAACTCATTGGATTTTTTTTTTTAAGATGTGTGGTATATCATTCAGGATTTGACACATAAGTAGTCATCATACTGGTGACGTTTGGGCCTCCCATTGGTCCTTGTTTTGCCTGGTTTGGGATCAGGTACCCATGTTAATATTATGTCTCTCCCCCTCCCCTGGCAGTGTCAAGCTACTACCAATCCTTTTCAGTAGTGATATGCTAAATATTCAAGGTCCACTTATGAGTAAGAACATGTGGTACTCAGTTCTTTGGTTCTGTGGAAAACAGGGTAGCACTTAGCCCTTTATTCCCTAATCCTCTTTAGTGAGATTGTTTCACATATCCGTAATACATTTTGATTCTTTTGCCTTTATCTAATACCCCTTCTGGGAATATACCTGGAGGAACTTAAATCGTTCTACAAAAAGATACCTGTGCATGCATGTTTATTGAAGCACTATTCACAATAGAAAAAACATGGAATCAACTATGCTGCCCATTGCAAGTGGACGGGATTGAAAAAATGTGGTACATACATGGTGGAATATTATGCAGCCATAAAAAAGGGCAAAATTATGAACTTTGCAGCAATTTGGAAGGATTTAGAGCTCATTGGATTCTTAATCCTAGTTGTGCACTATGCCTGGAGACCAAAGGTTGTATTTTTAATCTGATCATATTGATTGAAAAAGAAACAGAACCTTCAGGCAGAGTTGTAAACAAAGGCATCACCATGATTACCCTACTGAGGAACTTGAACAATCGGAACCAAAAATGTTCCAAATGAGTTTTTCACATTAGACCTTTTATTTCACTCAGGTCTTGCTGTTGCATGCCGAAGAGGAGAAAAGTTAGAAAGTCATAAAAAGCATTTCAATCCTGTTCTCAGTGGAGCCCCTACTTCAGGCAAAATTGTAAAGAGGCCGCTACTTATTCTTGGTCTCTCACTTTGCCTTTATGAAATTCTAAGTTCAGCTTTCTTTTAAAAAGAGAATGCATTAGGTATTAACTCTGAATCGTGCTTATTATGGATGCTGTAGAAACAAATAAAGAAAAATAAGTATAATGCTTGCACTTAAGCAACCCAGAGTTTATTGGAAAGACAATCCAATAACAATTCAATGATCATACTACTCTGATAGACTTGTTCCTCTAAAACAGAAGTCGGCAGTCTGTAGCCAGTGCGCCAAATCAAAACTGTCTATCTGCTCTTGTAAATAACATTTTACTAAGACACGTATTTTTTATGCATATTACCTATGTCGATTCTGCACTGCAGTGGCAGAGTTAAGTAGCTGCAACAAAGACACAACCCTCCTGAAGCTTAAAATATTGCAGAGTATTTATTCATTCTTACTCTAAATCACAGGCTGTCAAACTTCAGCATACATCAGAATTACTTGTAGAAAACTCAGCAATAGCACTTTTGATTCTGTAGCTTTGGGGTGGGACTGAGGATTTATATTTCTAACAAGTCTCCAGGTAGTGACAGTACTATTCAGGGAACTACGTTGAGAAGCACTAATGTAAGTCTTTATAAATAGTGTGAATTAATCCAATTGAAAAATTTTGAAGCTCAAAGTCTCAACTTTTATTTATTTTTCATTTGATTGCTTTTTTCTGTACCACTCCATTGCCCCAATCAGGAAAGTTTCTCTGCAGCCCACATAAAAATAGCTTATTTACATGATCAAGACTGTGGTAGGACAAAGGAGGGAGACAAACAAGGCTATCTACACTTGTTTGGTGTTTTTTGCAGTCTTTTAATTTCAGGGGAGAGTTCACTTTATAGTATGGTCTCCAGCTGCATCTATGTTGCTGCAAAGGACATGATTCTGCTGTGTGTTCTCACTCATAAGCAGGCCCTGATCATTGGTCACAGGAGCACAAGGTGACAACAACAGAAGTAGGACGCTTCTAGGGGAGGAAGGGAGAGAGGAGGGATAAGGAGCACACCGCTACAAACTGGGTACCAGGTCCACTGTAGGGGTAGAGAGGGCTCCCCCAGAAGCTCAATCTTCATCTGCGTGCAATTTACGTATATAGCAAATCCTCTTATGTACCCTACAACTCAATACAATAAAATACACTTAGCAAAACAAGGGAATGAAGTGCAAGCAAATTTAGAGAGGGGTGTTTTGTTTGTAGAGATAGAAATGGTAAGAAGACTTCAAATGTGGTTCTTAATCAGACACTTGATTTTTCGATGACCTGTAGTTAATTAGATGGAGTCTTAGAGGACCCCAGAAACTCTACTCTTGAAGTTTAGGTATCATCACTCTGTCTAAGTACCATTCTTCCACCACTATATTCCTGTCACAGTAATCTATTTCATTTTGTCATTTACTCACTCTCCCATATTTCCTGTAGATATAGGTAACCATGTGGCTCAGTATCAGCTAATGAGGTGCAGAATACATTTTTCTAGCAGCATTTTAGGCTAAGGTTGACTTATTTGAAAAAAACGCAGATGTGAGAGTAAACTTCCTCTTCTCCTCTTCAGATGTCACCGTGTGAGGCTGCAGTTACAACCATATTTCTAATATGAGGTGGGATCATAAAGAGCACAGATGTTTATCCAGGTCCTGTCACCACTGAACTTCCAGCATACATAAAAAGATTAATCTCCAGCTTGTTTCATTGTATAAAAGAATTAAACATCTTTATAGTAAGATGCTGGCTTATATGTCTGTTTTCCTTCCTTGGGCTGAAGGAAAATGATCATATAAATACACCTGAGTTTTCTTTGATGTAGTACAGAAGAAATTAAACTGAAAGCTGAAATCAAAACATTATCTATGCCTAATGAGCATCATTATGTACCAACACAAAATCAGCACAAAAGGATACTTAGGCCACTCAAATTGTTGGTCAACACATTTTCCCTTGAGTTTCCTTTTCTTAGAAGATATCAAGGTTTTGATGAAATTCACCTTTCCTGTTACTTTGGTGGTTGGTGTTTTTGGTGGGTGAAATAATCTGACAATCTGGTCTTCACTTTTATCATAGGATTAAGAAGATATAAACAGTCTTCAGTTTGCTGTTTCATATTGAGGGTAAATTCTATATCCAACGCCTCATTCTGAGGAGCTGTCAACATCTACTTCTCATGGGAAGGGAAAACACACAGCACCACCAAGTCCCTGGAGGTCCAAGTATCCATTCTCAACAATATTATCAGATTAATAATCTATGGTTTGAAGAATGTATGCTGCTTTATTTAATGGGGCATGCAATTTTGAAAATTCAATATTATATATACTTTGGGTCACCTTGTCTGGGTTCTGATCTTATTTTTGTCACGCGGTAGTGTAATGACTTTAGGCAAGTGAAGAATTGGTCTTTTTTTTTCAGATTTATCAGTAAACTGGCAATTCATCAATCACATAAACCCTGAACTGGTTCTCTTGATAGATAGGTGTAAGTATAAACAAAAATATAGATAGAAAGATAAATACAAGTGTGATATGCATACCATTGTCCACTAAAATTAATAATAAATATAAGTTATTATTAGAGAGAGTAAAAATCTGGCTGACCAGTTAGTAATAGTGAGGAAGATAAAAGTAGGTCTTTTGATTCAAGGTAGGCCTTTCGATTCTAGCAGTTGCTATCCAAAAGGGATATTAAATTTGTATCACTGCCACTTAACTTCTAGTTTTTCTCTTTATCATTGATTTTTAGAAGTTTGAATTTGATTTGTCTAAATAGAAAATAAATTATTAAATTGTTAAAATAATGATTAGACTAAATGTTTAAATTAGTTTGTCCTGGCTCAGCCTGTAATCCCGTGTTTTGGGAGGCCAAGGTCAGTGGATTGCCTGAGCCTGCAAGTTCAAGACCCGCCTGGGCAACATGGCGAGACCTCATCTCTACAATAAATCAAAAATCAGCTGTGCATGGTAGTGCGCGCCTGTAATTCCGGCTACTCGGAAGGCTGAGGCGGAAGGATCGCCGGAGCCCAGCTGGTCGAGGCTGCAGTGGCCGGGGGTGGCCACTTCTCTCCAGTCTGGGCGTCGGAGTGAAACTCCAACTCAAAAAAAAAAAAATTAGTTTGTCCAATTGAAATAAAATTTATCCAGACTGAACCACAAAGAGAAAAGTGAGTGAAAACACTGAATATCACTTCCATATGCAGAGGGATAATTTTAATCTAATATGCAAATGATTAGAAATTCAGAAGGGGAATAGAGAGAAAATGGAACAGAAAAATTATCTGAAGAATAGATGAGAATGTTCCCAAAATAAGCCAACTACTATTGATCCAAAAAGCTCAGAGAACAAGAAGGAATTTTTTTAAAGCTAGACAAATTATATATGAATTCTGAACATCAACAATAAAGACAATAACTTGAAGGCAGACAGAGGGTTAAAAGACTTTTTAGGGAAAAAGACTTTGACTCAGGATGCAATTAGTGAAGAATGAATTGACTTATTACTGACATCAATTTAATTATCCCCAAAGCAGGAAATCAGAGGAAGGATATCCATGTACTCTAAGAAACTTACTTGCTCTTGTAATTCTTTGTGTTCTTGCTATTCTGATTGCACTCTTAGTGATCCTGGGGCTGTATCTTTTTGCTGGTCTGATGACTTGCTACTTGGCTCTGCCTAATGTCTAATGGGCGTGACTTCGTGTCCTAAATACTCATGGAAATATATGCTTTTATTTATCCGATGGGTGCAGAATGTCTTCATCACTGATGTTAAGTTTACTTTATTCAGGGAATATCATTTAAAAAAATGCACACTCCGGGATCACTCCAAAGATTCTGATTAGAAGTTACAGAGCCAGGTCCTGGAGTGTAATTTATTTGAATATTTACATAGCATTCTGCAATATTCTGATGCAAGTGATCTTTGGGATGTTCCTGTCCTCAGGATGAAGTCTACAACGTAATTCTATTGTTCTAGTTATAGAGTAGACCAATATTCTTCTTTCGTTTTTTTTTCTTTCTTAAAATGATATCCCTCTTCTTTATCAATAAGCTAACATTTATTAGGCAGGATCACTATTTTTCCCCTTTATCTGCATCATATTATTGAATCCTCATAACACCACATTGAGTTAGACACTATGACCATCCCCATTTTACAGAAGAGAAATGTTAAGCTCACTGATTTGTTCAATATTTAAATCTAACAAGAAGCAGAAGTTGAACTTAAATCCAGACCCATCTGAGACCCAAAACCATGTCTCCAAGTTGTTCTTTACTGTTTTTACCATACGGCAAATCTCCTTTCACAGATCCTTATTTGTGTGACATTGAGATAGGTTGCCTTCTATCTGGATACTGTGTTTATATGCAGAACAAAGGGAATAATATCAACAAACTAACAAACAAACCAGCATACAAAAAACAAAAAACAAACAGGTTTCTGTCCTGCATCTCACACATCTATGGAAATAAGTCTAGGTGTTTTTTGATGCTTTAAATTGCATTTCATAATTTCAAATGTAAGGGGATATATTATACAGGATGTGTTTAATATGCATGCCTTGATCCCAGCATTTATGCAAGGTATCAATTCCCCTTGGAGGGATCCCTTCCAGGGAATCTGATGCGTGAGCTTCCAGCTTTGTTGATTCCAGCAACACCTGAACACTGCAAAGGCCTCTGCAGGCACCAAATGAGTCAGGTGGTTAGGAAGAAGCAGCAAAACAATCCCCATTTCATTTTTGAACGTATTTTCACTTGTGCAATTTAAGAGGTATATGTCTGTTTCTGAATAAGATGCCAAGTCACTCTCAAAGAATAAGAGCAACCAAGATGTCTACTGGCCCCGCCTCCATGCAAACTGATGCTGTGTGGCTCCATCTATCAATACACCAAATTCAGTTGATTCTACAGCACAGCTGATGCTGAGGACAGCTAGTCAGACCAAAAGAAACCAAAAAAACAAAAAGAATATCCTTCAGCTGGGTGAATTATGTTAATGAGCATGATGCATATTTTAAATATATCTTTCCTATGTTAATGTCAATACCAGTCATTGATATAAATTTTATGCGTGTAAATTTTTTCCTCGAGGTGACATCCAAGAGGTCCTTTGTTTTATGCTGTCTCTCAGAGTTATGAAGAAGGCCAAGGGCAACCAGATGCAGACATGCTCCATCCTTCCTTTCTGGCATGTTCTTTATGATGCCATTGTTGGGAAGGACACCACTGCACACACGGCTTTCTGGCTTTGTACTGTCATTTCTCAAGTACTAAGCATTAACAAAGACAAGCACTGAAGCAGATTTATTTGAATTAAACACCAAGATAGATATAGCAATAGGGTAATAGAAATAAAGAGAGTTGTCATTACCTGGGAATGGCTTTTCCTTGTTTAGTGGCAGCAAGACAATTCTTTGTTCCACATCACTGACAGCCAAAACTGTATTCTGGATATGTAGTCAAAGTGTGATCACATATTACCTGATTATCTTTACATGAGATGGAATAAAGTGGCTAATTATCCGTGAATTGTAGATCAACATTACTACCACCCTCAATGCAGAGGCAGAACTACCCTAATCCCTCTTGTTCCAAATTTGGGTCACTTGTGGAGCAGCAATTCCTGAAATCTTCATCAATTGCATTGTCTTTAAGAGCTTTCTTGATCCAAATGGTTTCAAGAATGATGTTTCTCAGTTTTTAAAAAAATGTATTTTATGTCTTTAGTAAATAAATAAAACAACTTTTCTTGTACCTTGAGATTCTGCTCTGCCTCCCTAGATACACTAGAATAAGGATGTTTCCTATTTCTAAATGTTCTCTATTGATAGTTATTATGGTATATTCAACTGGCTATCAACCTTCAATAATTTACAGCACGAGGGTCAGCAAACTCATCCCACATGGTAATCTAAAACCATGTGTTTATTTAGCCTTTGAGCTAAGAATTGTTTTTACATTTTGAAAAGTTATAGAGGAGGAGGAGAATAAGGAGGAGGGAAAGGAGAACAACTCATGAGACCTAAATTATTTATCTGGCACTTTACAGAAAAAGTTTATTGACCTTTTGTTTAGAGTCTGCCTTCTCAGACACACATATGAACTTCGCAGCAACTTGGATGGATTTAGAGTCTATCATACTTAGTGATCTATCACAGAAACAAAGAACAGAGTACCAAATGTTCTCACTCAGAAGCAGATCTTGAACAATTATAATACTACAAGAAAGGGATTCGCAGTAGTGGGAAACTGTCAGGGGAGTGGGGGTGGAATTGGCAGTTGAGGAAAACTGCTAGGGGAGGGGCACACCTCTTCAACAAGGGCAGCTGCATAATCAACTTTTGTGTACCTCACCCTGAATTGTACCCCACATCTTTATAATAACAAAACTAAATAGTCTACTTTCTCTTGTTTGTATAACAAAAACAAGGTGTGTCTAATTTTGTTCCAGTATTTAATTTTTTTTAGTACTGAAGTGCTTGCCAAAATAAAAAATATACCCTTCTCCAGAATGTTTCACTTGCCCTAACCCCTTAAGAATCACTGATCAAGAATTACCACCTGAATCCCCAGATAGGAATAAAATAATAACCCTTACTGACCCACACTGAATATTCTAGATTCCAATTTACATAAATTGCCTCATTTAACCCAAAGAGACAAGCCGATGCTTACATACTCATTCTACAAATAAGAAAATTGATGCACAGAGAGGATAAGTTCCCAGAGCTAGTCAGCACTGGAGCTGAGTTTGACTGTACAGACGGACCTCATATCATCTACCCAGCTGATGTCCCTCCAGGTCCATTGCGCTCTCCTCTGGATCTACTTACCTTTCTGTGTCCACATTAAGCATGGTGCAAATCATGTAGTATTGTAATTACCTCTGCCTTAAACTCCTTTGCCAACAGACTGTGAGGCTGCTGAGGAGATGGGTAGTGTTTTATTCATCTCTCTTCACTACCTGAAAGAAGACCTAAGCATCTTCTGTGTTGAACAACACTTCTTTGAATGAATGAATGAATGCGCTAATGACTATATGAATAAATGAATGACAAGGAGTCATTTCTCTGGTTAAATTATTGCTCTCCCTTGTCCTCTTCATGACAAATGTGCCAAAGGTAGAGAGCTCACAGCCCTGACTTACAAAGAGTCAGGCCCATTCACTATAGATATAATTGGGTGATAATTTTCAGAGAATAAACCGTTGGCATTTTCTGCTTAAGATCCTCTGGCTTTGAAGATGTGCATTTTAGAAGATAGATTTTCATAGGATCCTGTCCTTCAATGTTTAATAACTGAGTCAATTTGAGGGATTGATGAGTAGATTTGCCAAAGTCATAGTATGGTACAGTGCATGTCACAGTATGCAACTTACGTATGTCATAGTAGGTAACATGTGTATGTCATGGTATGTGACATTTACAGGTCATAGTAAGTAATAATTGCTCATTAGTTTGGTCCACAGCCTGGTTCTCCCATTTATTCGCTTGCCCATAACAAAGTGCAGGTTGTTTTATGGCTTGCTTAAATTTTAACCTACTAATCAGTTAGTTATTAATATTTACAAGAGTCATTGTATATTCCACAAGATAAAGTTTATTTCAGCAATAATCATTAGATAATGTATACAACATGTTCATTCCTATATATGCATTTCTATTACAGAATGTTATCTTCTAATTCCGCTCATGAAATGGATGATAATATTTAATAACTGTAATTTGAGTGTGGCCTTGTCAATCTCATTAGACAATCACAATAACAATTGCTCAGCAGGCCTGTTGCTTTTTCTAGATATTAGAATTTAAATCTTATCCATTAAAGCATTCACTGGCAATAGGTTTTCCATGCATCTCCTTCAACTGACATTCCTGAATTCTCAATAAGGTTTCTTCTTTTATTTCCTTTCTTTTTTAAAAATTTTTTTATTTTATTTATTTATTTATTTATTTTTGAGTTGGAGTCTCACTCTGTCACCCAGACTGGAGTGCAGTGGCCGCTCCCGGCCACCGCAGCCTCGACTTGCTGGGCTCCAGGGTCTGCTTATGAGTGAGTACCTGTAGTACACAGATCTTTGTTTCTGTGATAGCTCACTGAATTATAGACTCTAAATCCATCCAAGTTGCTGCCAAGTTCCCTATAAATGGAACAGAGATGAACATGCTACACTTTCCCCCCCTCTGGCTAGGAGTTCTGATACTATGTTCAAAGGGATCAATGGCTTGCAATTTTCTTCATCAAGATCTTAACACATCCCATGTGGCTCCTCCAGACCTGGTGGCAGAGGAGGTATTTTACTGGGGTGTCAGGTTTTCAAGGCAAAGAAGCAATGAAAAGTCACTGCTTCCAATACTATTGCAATTGAACACATCTGCTCAAGGGATTCCCATTGTACATATGAAAGGAAATAATTAACAGGGGTACCTACATGATCAATGTTTGTATACCTAACCCTGAATTGCATCCCACATCTTTACATTAAAAATAAAAAATTTAGCCAGGCTCGGTGGCTCAGCCTGTAATCCCGTGCCTGGGAGGCTGAGGTGAGTGGATTGCCTGAGCCCGCAGGTTCAAGACCCGCCTGGGCAGAGAGACCTCATCTCTACAATAAATCAAAAAATCAGCCAGGCGTGGTAGCACATGGCTGTAATTCCGGCTACTTGGAAGGCTGAGGCGGAAGGATCGCCGGAGCACAGCAGGTGAGGCTGCGGTGGCTGGGAGCAGCCACTGCACTCCAGTCTGGGCGACCGAGTGAGACTCCAACTCAAAAAAAAAAGAAAGGGTTTGACAGTAGAGGGGCACTGCTGGGAAGGGCACATAATATCAATAAGGGTACCCAAACTTTACCTGCACAATGACCATTTATGTACCTAACCCTGAATTGTCCCCCACATCTTTAAAATAAAAATAATTAAAAAATTAAAAATAGATATCTTGAAATGAAAGATTTATAATATCTCAAAAGAGTTTGCAGATATGATTGCAAATAATATATATGACTGACTCTCTTCTTGGTTTATCCATTGGTTGTTCCAGCATCGAGTAGCTTGTTGCTTTCTGAGTAGCCTTTGCATGTAAGGGGAGCTGAAGAAACAATGTAGTTTCTTCAGGTGAAAGGGAATAGATATTAACCTCCTCACTTTATTTTTAAACTTTTATGCCCATAGATTCTCAAATCTTCTTGTATTATTTTCTTCCCTCTTATTTACATATGTACTTTTATTTGCATATACCTGTGCATGTGCGCATGTGCTTATAGAAATACAGTCACATGTCAAAATCTTATGAGTATACTATAAAAATATATACACATTTTCAGGTTATGAACTCAAATGCACAAAAAAGTAGCTCACTTAATTTTCTACAGATGAACTTAACTTCTATTGTAAGGCCCCATCATCCTACATCTCAGATACTTTGGGTTTATTTTATTTTTCTAAATTCTGGGGGACAGGGTCGATGTATATTATTCATGCATTGGAATGGAGCCTTGAAGTAGTGTCAACATGGCCATCATGTTGCCATCTGGTATCCTATCAACAGCCAGTTTAGCACCCTACTTGCCTCTAAACACAAGGCTCCTCAAGTGCCTCTTGGCCATCTCCATGCCTTTCTTTAGTTCATGGGACAAAATAAACAAATAGGGTGGAAAGGGGCCTGGTCACTGGCAAAGGGTAACTTGTCTGTATGCATTCTATTTATACTATAGAAGGAAACTAGGTCCCCACCCTTTAGGAGACAGATATAACATGAGGTTGCCCAGGTGGCACATGACATACATGCTTAAGCAAAACAAAGGAGTACACACTGAGTCTTAAACAGGTAACGATATCTCCACACAAGATGGTAAAACCGACACAGGCTTTGAGATCTCTTTATTTCTTGATAAGACCTTGTGTCAGGCACATTATTATGCAGTCAAGAGGCAGTTGGAAGACCACATACATGAAGCAATCTTGCTCAACACAGAGGCCTCCCTCAAATATCCAGTGATTTCTCACTCCCTATTCATATTTCAGAATGAAACACCTTGAGCCAAAGTTTTATTTCAATGTATGCGTATATTGACTGAATGTTTTTGTGTTAGGGTAATAAGATGAGCTTTTTGTGTGGTTGGCAATATGCCAATATTCATAGATTCTCAGACAAGTTACTTTCTACAAAAGTAATTCTACAGTACATTTTTGGAGGAGGGGCACAACCCTGGTTTCTGATGTTCTGGGAACCCAATATGGGAAAAGGCTAAGTTACCAGTATGGATGTAAACTAAGCTTAATATTCTCATTTTCTGTATATTTTATCTGCAGTCTCAGCTCTTGACATCCTGAATTCTCTCTGGTTCTGTTTTTCCAGAGTAAGTCTCCCATTTAAGTTTATCATATGTTACCTGGATGTGTAGGGTCGATTTTCAGGGTGATGGGAGAAGAAATTAAGATTCTAACTTCTTATTCTGATTTTCAGTCTCTATTCAACCCACACCATACATCACCTATTAAAAACTCATGGTATTTATACTTTAAAACTTTTTCAGAGTTCTAAATAGAAATTATCATGTTTCTATCTTCCCAGTAGGTATATAGATTTCAGCATTTCCAGGTGTAGAAAGTAATTTGCATCTCTTTCATCTGCATGTATATTGTGGGGTTTTTTCTCCAAAATTGTTTTTGCTTCTTATATCTAATGTCATCTTCTCTTTGACTCTTTTTTTCCTTGTTGAGCTTCTCCAAGTATTTATATTTATAGTGGAGTTTGGGGAAAATGAAAAAAAATGTCTGATTTAAGTCTGTCTTATTTACCTGGAATGTGTCTCTTTTTTTAAGTGGTGGTCTCATTATGTCTCCCAGGCTGGAGTGCAGTGACGTGATTCAATCATGACACACTGAGGCCTCAACTCCTGGGATAAAGTAATTCTTTCTCAGCATTCAGAGTATATGGAACTAGAGGTATATACCAACATGCCCCGAGCTAATTTTTATTTTTATGTAGAGACGCAGTCTCACAATTAGCCTAGTCTGGTCTCGAACTCCTGGGCTCAAGCAATCCTCCCACCTCAGTTTCCCAAAATGGTGAGATTATAGGCGTGAGCCACCACGCCTGATCATCTCTTTATTCTTCCTCATAATCTTGTAAAATAGTTATTGTGTTCCTTTTATAGGCAAAGAAATGAAGGCTCAGAGACATTAAGCAACCTGACAAGAGTCACACAGACTTTTAGTGAACACAGGAAGAATGAGATCAGACCTTCCTGACTTTCCCCATGATGTCATCCATTCTACGTTCCAAAACAGAGAAAGCTCATGACAACAGAGATTCCCAACATAGGAAAAAAAGTTAAGCCAAAGAATCAATATACAGATACAAGAAAATGGATGCAAATACAGTAACAAAGAAAGCTCAACATGCATGAAAAAATAGACTCCCAAGAGAGGAGAGAAACCCCTGCAGAAAAATGCAGTTGATGAGAATTGAGTTTTGTAGAAGATGCAGATTGGTCAAGAAAGGGTCAGCAACTTGTTAAAATTTTTTACAAAATGTATCTATTGCAGACCATGTAACATTTGGAGAAATTTTTCTCACTTAAACCTAGTACTGATTTAAAGGTCTGGAAATATTCTAATAGCTAGCCTGGAACAGGTCTTGTTAGAAAAAATGGGGGCTTTAAATATTGTCTTTAGAAGCTATTTGGTGTTATATCACAACACTTGTGGCAGAATCTTGTGTGCTTAAACTTTATTCTATGGAGGTAACAACCTTTGACTCAATAATTTAGGTGAAAGCATTTTATAGCTTGAAAATATTCTTTAATCTCTTACAAATTGTGATTTTTCCAACTACAAAGATGTCCAAAATTATTTCAAGATGTGGACTTCTGAGACATAGAGCACTTAAAAGAAATTGAATGCACATTTCTCATCTTTATAAAACTGATTTGTTGACAGAGAGGAGAAAATTTAGAGTTTCTAGGACGGTGTAGAAATAAGAAATTGCACTCGCTTTTTTCAATTCTACATTGAGGAGGAAGAAAAATGCCATTGTGGTTCTCAACTGAACTTTTATAGAGTTCCTTTAATAAAGACAGGTGAGTGTGTAAACTAAAAGTACAACATTGTCTTTTCAGAAAATGGACACAGAGACCCAATATCCATTTCCTTAGCCAATTTTCAAAATCTCCATTATTGTCTAAATAGTAACAAATTACTTGAACATAAAAGGGCAATAAGATTCATTTATTAATTTTCGTAAGTTAGGGTCTCAGCAGGAAACATGGCACGTGCAAATTAAGATAATTTGAAGACAGACTAATAAAGAGACCATCTTCAAAGATGCTGACAGATTGTAAAGCAAACCCCACAGGGTATTGCAGGTGCTTATGGCTGATAGCAGCAGGAACTTCTTACCACACTCAAGCCTCAATGGAAGACTGAGCAGAGCAGTGTGTGAAAAGGTTCATTGCTGTTGTAAGGTTCAAGCAGTTTGTAATAATCCAGAGTGAGAAAGCTAGAGGATGGATACATGAATCTCACTGTCCAAACTCTTCCTGGCTTCCCATAAATGCTTCCTTTTGATACTCTCCAACCCGAAACCAAATAGCATATAAGTTTGTGATGCAGTCTCCACTTCAAAACCTTCTGGGTTTCAAGACTGTAAAGAAAGATAGAGACCAGGTATGTGACTCTGTAAGGACAAACAGAAGAAAAAATATTATAATAAAATATATATACATACATATTTCTATTTACACATATACATTTAATATATTGATATAACATACTATATAAGTAGTAAAATTTCATGTATATATCCTATTAAAAGACACTAGACATCTAAGTATCTGGTTTCATCTTGAAAATTGGCAACATACCTTATTTTTATTCATGTTTTGATAACATTTAGGAGTATCTTAATCCGTGTATACATTTAGGCTATTAATACTACAATAGGTAAATGACAGAGGCGAACTGATGTTGTGTTTAATTATATATTGTCTTTTACTATCTTTAATTTAATAGAATACAAAAACATAATTATTAAAAAATATGAAGTTACTTTAATGCTTTGTTCCAAGCAATTGGTCAAGTACTTTTAGAATCTCTTATGTTTCCCATATTAGACTATGAGGTGGGACCCATGAATTAGCTCATTAGCATTACTTGTTTAGTGTTTTTTGGTGGGTCAAGTGTCTGAATTCTTTGACAAAAAAAAGTTTATGTAAATTAGTTTACAGAAGTTAATAATGAATTAATAGCTAAAGTAAACAACAACAAACATTAAAATCCAGAGAAAGCAGGATATCAAAACAGGATGACAGCTAACACAATGGACTTGGAGTTGTGTTGGTTAGATTACCTTTAGTTGTAAGTTTCAGGATATTCAACTAGATGTAACTTAAACCCTAGGCTTATATCTTATTTGACAATATTTCGAGTCAGTCAGTCTGGAACTGATTCAGTGCTCAATAATGACATTTCATGTTTTTCTCCTGATGTGCTAAGTGTAACACTATATCACCACTTTGAAAACCAGTTATTCTTACCTAATAATTGTAGCTCTTTATTGTTTTGAGTACATAGTAGGATTGACTTTTAATGTCCATTTATAGTAGAATGAGTCCATGTAAATAATATCGTCCAGTGAATTTAAAGATGGACAGGAGTGTGAAAGAGAACAGTATTTGAACATGGTCTGTGCTTATCTTGGTGGCACCTAAGTGCTGACTCTCTAGACAGCACCAGCATCTATCCAGACACAGAAATTTTTTTTCTTTGTTTCTTTGTTAAGAAACTATTGAGAGAGAGAGAGAGAGAGAGACAGACAGACAGACAGAGACTGTGTTCTTTAGAATTCTGAGTATTAGCCGGGCTTGGTGGCTCAGCCTATAATCCTGCACCTTTGGGAAGCTGAGGTGAGTGGATTGCCTGAGCCTGTGGGTTCGAGAC
>NW_007092158.1:129466-130704 GCF_000164805.1 Carlito syrichta
GGCGTGGTAGCGCATGCCTATAATTCTGGCTACTTGGAAGGCTGAGGCGGAAGGATCACCAGAGCCCAGCAGGTTGAGGCTGCGGTGGCTGGGAACGGCCACTGCACTCCAGTCTGGGCGACAGAGTGAGACTCCAACTCAAAAAAGAAAAAAAAAAAAAACAGGAATTATGAGTATTAACATAGGCAAAGAAATAAAAATACAAGGCAGATATTTTAATCTCTAGTCTAAGAGGCAAAAAGAATCTCTCTAAAAATGATGGTATTTTCATCAAGAGAAATGTTTTCAAAAGATGTTATAAAATCATAAAGACTTGAAATAGCCACCGGCAGTATTATTTGCAACAGTAACTAAGCCTTGTTTGACTATATATAGGCAGGTAACCATGGATAAGAAGAGAAACACATAATGGGATTTATTTAAACTTAGAAATAAATAACACAAAAGGTTTTTCTTTTTTTTTATAATCAATATTTTTGATTATGATATTGTGGGGTATAGTTAAGGGTTAGGTATACAAGTACGTTTCTTTCAGGAATCCTTGTTGATAAGAGGTGTTTCCCCGTCCCCAGACAGATATTTACTATCGCTAATCCCCTCTCCCTCCCCCGCAATAGTTTCCCACTACTGTCAGTCATTTTTTTATAGTATTACATTGGATGTCCAAAGTTCACTATATGAGTAAGAACATGTGATTCTCGGATCTTTGTTTCTGTAAGAGGTCCCTCAGTATTATAGATTCTAGTTCCATCCAGATTGCTGCGAAATTCATGATTTTGTTCTTTTTTATGGCTGCATAGTATTCCATCATGTATATGTACCACATTTTTTTAATCTATTCCTCTTTTGATGGGCAACATAGTTGCTTCCAGGTTCTTGCTATTGTGAACAATGCTGCGATAAACATATGTGTGCAGGTATCTTTTTTTAGAGTGATTTGAGTTCTTCAGGATATATTCCCAGTAGGGGGATTGCGGGGTCATATGAGAGGTTGATATTTAGAGCTTTTAGGAATCGCCACACTGCTCTCCACAGAGGTTACACTAGTTTACTCTCCCACCAACAGTGTAGAAGTATTCCCTTTTCGCCACACCCTCTCCAGCAGCTGTTATTTTTTGAGTTGTTGATAATTGCCATTCTGACTGGAGTTAGGTCGTATCTTAGTGTGGTTTTGATTCGCATCTCCCTGATGATTAGTGAGGTTGAACATTTCTTCATGTGTCTGTTGGCTGCTCGGA
>NW_007092158.1:130724-131319 GCF_000164805.1 Carlito syrichta
TTCAGCACAATTGAGTTTCCTTGTAGATCAAAGATGTTTAAGCCTTTGTCAGACCTGGTGTTGGCAAATACTTTTTCCAGTCTGTAGGCTGTCTCTCTGCTCTCTTGGTGGTTTCTTTGGCTTTGCAGAAGCTTGTCAGTTTAATAAGGTCCCACTTGTCTATCTTCTCTCTTATGACCTGTGGGTTTCGGGTTTTGTTCAGGAATTGGATGCCAGTTCCAATTTCCATGAGGGTATCCCCTTCATTTTCTAAAGTTCTTATGGTTTGAGGTTTTACATTTAGGTCTCTGATCCATTTGGAGTTAATTTTTGTGTATGAGGATAGATAGGGGTCGTATTTCAATCTTCTGCATGTGGTCAACCAGTTTTCCCAGCACCATTTACTGAATAGGTTCTCCTCTCCCCAGTACTGGTTGGTGGAGGCTTTGTTGAAGATGAGTTGGTTGAGAAGTTGAGGTTTTTCTTCTGGAATCTCAGTTGTATTCCATTGATCTATATGCTTTTTCCTATACCAATACCAAGCTGTTTTGATGATTGTAGCTTTATAGTAAAGTTTGAAGTCTGGTAATGTGATACCTCCTGCTTTGTTTTTTTT
>NW_007092158.1:131339-147396 GCF_000164805.1 Carlito syrichta
TGTCTTATAATACACTGGTTACTATTCATATGTACACACTTGATGTTATATCCTTGTATCAGAGGCGACCTTCTGAATAGGCCTTCATAGGCCTCACCTGTGTGGTTACAGATGTTGGCTCCCAACACATCTTCACAATGGTGATTCTTCCAATTGATGAGCGTGGAATATTTTTCCACTTGTTTGTGTCATCTTTGATTTCTTTGAGCAGTGTTTTGTAGTTTTTATTGTAAAGTTCTTTCATGCCTCTGGTTAGGAAGGTGCTGAGGTATTTCATTTTTTTTTTTTTTTGTGGCGACTGTGAATGGAATTGTGGTTTTTATTTGAGTTTCTGTTTGTTTATTATTGGTGTAAAGAAATGCAATTGTCTTTTGCGCATTTATTTTGTATCCTGAGACTTTGCCAACGGCCCTTATCAGTGTAAGGAGGTTTTTGACAGATTCTCTTGGGATTTCAAGGTACACAATCATATCATCTGCAAAGAGAGATAACTTGACTTCCTCTATTCCTATTTGGGTACCCCTGATTGCCTTCTCTTCTCTGATTACTCGAGCAAGGAATTCCAATACTATGTTGAACAGGAGGGGTGAGAGTGGGCATCCTTGTCTTGTTCCAATTTTCAGGGGAAATGGTTTCAATTTTTGTCCATTTAGGAGTATGCTGGCTGTGGGTTTCTCGTAGATGGCTTTTACTATTTTGAGGTATGTTCCCCATATGCCTAGATGTTAGAGGGTTTTTATCAAGAAGGGGTGCTGGATTTTATCAAAAGTTTTTTCTGCATCTAATGATATAATCATGTGGTTTTTGTTTTGACATCTGTTGCTGTATTTAATTACATTTATGGTTTTACGAATGTTGAACCAGCCGTGCATTCCAGGTAAGGCCTACTTGGTCATGATGAATGATTTTTGAGATGTATTGTTGAATCTGGTTTGCTAGGATCTTGTTGAGAATTTTAGCATCTATGTTCATCAAAGATATTGGCCTGTAGTTCTCATTCTTTGCTGGATCTTTACCTGGCTTGGGTATCAATGTGATGTTGGCTTCATAAAATGATTTGGGGAGTGTTCCATCTTTTTCAATCGCCTGGAATACCTTCTGTAGGATTGGTATCAACTTTCCTTAAATGTCTTGTAGAATTCTGCTGGAAAGCCATCTGGCCCAGGGTTTTTTTTTTGTAGGTAGTTTTCTTATTACGTCGTCAATTTCCTTGATTGTTATTGGTCTATTTAGGGTCTCAATTTCTTCTTGTTCCAACCTAGGTAGGTTGTGTGATGTCAGAAAGTCCTCCATTTCCTTAAGGTTTTCAAGTTTGTTTCCATATAAGTGTACGTAGTAGTCTCTAATGATCTTTTGTATTTCTTAAGGATCAGATGTGACTTCACCTTTTGTGTTTCTCATTGTGCTTATTTGGGTTTTTTCTCGTTTTTTCTTGGTCAGTCTTGCTAGAGGATCATCGATCTTGCTTATCCTTTCGAAGAACCAGCTTTTTGTTTCATTGATTTTTTGTATTATCTTTTTGTCTTCTATGTCCTGGATTTGGGCTTTTATTTTGGTGATCTGGATTCTTCTGCTGAAATTAGGGTTTTTGTGATCTTGCTTTTCCAGCTTCCTTAGGTGGCTTGTTAGGCTGCTAGTTTGTGTTCCTTCCATTTTCTTCATGTGTGTTTGTAGGGATATAAATTCCCCTCTTACTACAGCTTTTAAGGCATTCCAGAAATTTTGGTAAGATATTTCTTCATTTTCATTTGTTTTCAGGCATCTTTTGATACCTGTTTTGATTTCATCATGGACCCAGGAGTTGTTTAGCATCATGCTGTTTAGTTTCCATGTCTTTTTGGGTTTTGGGGAGACTTTGTTGGTGTCAATGTTTATTTTTATTCCACTGTGGTCCAAGAAGGTGCATGGTAGAATTTCGGTCCTTTAAAATTTGCTTATGCTTGATTTATGGCCAATTATGTGGTCAATCTTAGAACATGTTCCATGCGGTGATGAGTAGAATGTGTATTCTGTGGTCTTTGGATGGAGTATTCTGTAGGTATCAATTAAGTCCATTTGGTCCAGAGTCACATTGAGGTTCCAGATCTCCTTGCTGATTTTTTGTCCTGATGATCTGTCTAGGGTTGTGAGTGGGGTATTAAAGTCCCCAGTTATGATGGTGTTAGAGTCTGTATCTTTCTTTAGTTTTCCTACAAGTTGCTTTATGAAAGTTGGCGCACCTATGTTGGGTGCATATATGTTTAGGATAGATATTTCCTGTTGATGGAGTGAACCTTTTATCATTATGTAGTGGCCATCTGTATCTTTTTTTAATTTTTGATAGCTTAAATGGTATTTTGTCTGAGATTAGGATTGCGACTCTTCCTTTCTTTTGTTTTCCATTCGCCTGAAAGTTTGTTTCCCATCCTCTTACTTTGAGTCTGTGTATGTCCTTTCTAGTGAGCTGAGTCTCTTAAAGGCAGTATATTGTTGCCTGGTGATATCTTATCCATTTTGCCATTCTATGTCTTTTCATTGGTGTGTTTAGTCCATTCACATTCAGGTTAATTATTGAAATGTGAGAGTTCATCCCTATCATAGAGTTCTTATAGAGTTGTTGTTCTTCCACTTGGTTCTTTTTTGTCTTTGTTTTGGTTTCGGGGTTGGTTCATGTATATTTTATTCTTTTCCCTGTACTCTTTTGAAGAATGATGTTCTTTTTTCCTTTTCTTCTGTGTTTAGTACTTTCTTAAGTGTTTCATGTAGAGGTGGTTTGGTGGCAGCATAAGTTCTTAGGGCTTGGATATCTGGGAAAGATTTTAATTCTCCCTTGCTGATGAAGCTTAGCTTGGCCGGGTAAGTTATTCTTGTTTGAAATTGTTTATCTTTTAGGACTTTGAAGATAGGGCTTCAAGCTCTCCTAGCCTGCAGGGTTTCTGTAGATAAATCTGCTGCTATTCTGATTGGTCTTCCATGGTAGGTGATCTGGCCTTTTTCTCTTGCTGCCTTTAGAATTTTTTCTTTTATGCCTATTTTGTTTGGGTGAATTATTATGTGTCTAGGAGTTGGTCTTCTCATTTGTTGTCTTGCAGGGGTTCTCTGAATCCCTTGTGTTTGAATTTTTGCATCACTTATTAGATAAGGGGAATTTTCTTGAATGATCTCATTGGAGTTTGTTCTAGTGTGATCTCTGTCTCTCTTTCTGCCTTAGGTATGCCAATTACTCTTAGGTTTTGTCTCTTGAAGTAATCACTCATCTCTTAAAGGTTTTGTTCTGTCTTTTTGAGCTTGTTTTCTGTGTTTTTAAGAGTTTGGGTTAATTCTATATTTAGGTCCTCAAGCTCTGAGATTCTTTCTTCTGCTTGGGTAATTCTGCTTTCCATGCTTATCAGTTTGTTATTTATTTCATTCACAGTATTCTTTATTACTGTTATCTCAGATATCAGCTCCTTCTTAGTTTCTTCTTGTGTCTCAATTCTTTTTAGTCTCTCCATTATTGTCTTGATATCAGCTTTTTATTGTTTGTATTCTGAAGTCAGTTTTCTCAGTGTCTGCCCTCCCAGGGGCTTGGGAGAGACCCATACTCTTCTTTTGATTTTTCTTCATTTTTGTAGATTTTTCTCTCTCCCCCTTTCCCTCCACTTCTTTAATTCTGTTTTTGGGGGAAGGTGGGGTTGGTTTTATTTCTCTTCTGCTATATCCTGTTCTTTCTTATGAGGGTCTTCTGGTTTTGTTCACTTTTGATGTTGGAGTATAGGCTGCAATCTGTACTTTTTGCAGTTTTGAGGTTTAATTGAGAGGGAAGCTGTGGTTCAGAATGTATATGTTGATTCTAGCATCCGCAAACAGGTGTATGAGCACACTAGAACCTATTTCCCTCTGCCTTACAATCTGTCCGTTCTGCAGTATGTAGTCTTGGTTCCTAGATTAAAATGGGGGTATAAAAGAGGAAATAATGGAGGAAGGGGGAGTCAATAGGAAGTTAGAGAGAGAGAAGAGCGAGAGGGAAAACAGACATACATACCAACTATTAGGTGAGAAAGAGACACAAGGCCGGGGAGAAGTGGAAGAAGACATGTAAGAAAGATTGCCTAAAGAATATTGATAGCTACACAGAGACAGACCAATATAAACATGAAACAGTGTAAGTCAGAAGGCAAACAACAAACGTGATCAAAATAAACAGTCAAAATGATAAAATCATAAGTCACAATAAGAGATCAGACTAAAATCACTACAGCTCTGATCTCTGGCCTCTCCCCTTTGTTTCTCCATTACAGGCAGCTAGGTTTACTCACAGCTTGGGTTTGGCTGCCTGAGGGTTGCTTTTATCTGATTCAGCTTAGGGGTGGGGCTTTGTCTCCTGTTTAGCAACGTTACCTTAGGAACCAAGGTGGAGTTTGTTGATAGGTGGGCAGGGCAATGAAAATCTCTGCCTGGAGAAAGGTGGAGGCAGATTCTCTTTCATAGATCCCTTTCTCTCCACTTGTCTGGGTCCCCAAGCTTGGGGTCATGGGATGAGTGCCTCAGCCAGGGTGGCCTGGAGCTGCAGAGCTCCAAAGCTCCAACAGCAGGCAGTGAGTGGTGCGAGTGGCCCTGGACCCCCACAGGGTACTTCAACCAGGAATGGGACCGGTGTCTCTGAGGGGTGGACGTCCCAGAGCCTCCCTGAGTGACCAGCAGCTTGGTGACAATGAGTGACAATGTAGCAAGGGAGCTAGCTGACACCCAAGACTCCCACGCATGCGGTGGAACAGCAGCAATAGGGCCCGCAGTATCCGGCCCTGCGTGGGACTGAGGGTCCCCAGGCTTTGGACCAGCGCTTGCTGGTGGTGGGCTTGAATCGCCAGCAGGTGGTGTTATCCCTTGCTCCAGATGGTCTTTATCTCAGTTGCTCACCCACCCCTCAGGCTCTGACGGTGTGATGTGGAATGCCTGCCTTGGTGGCAGTGGCGGCAGCAGCAGCAAAGGTGGCGGCGGTGGTGGCTGGGCCACTGGCACAGGCGGTGTGATATGCAATGGCCGCCTCTGTACGGTGGCTGCCTCAGAGGAGGTGGCTGCTCGGACACCTGTGGGGGGGGCTGCGGCGCCTCCACTGTCTTGGGGGTGGTGGCACCTTCGCAGCCTCGGGGGGGGCTGCACAGCTCCGCGGCCTCAGAGGAGGCCGTGGCTCGCCTAGGCACTGGCGGTGTGGGGTGGAATGGCTGCCAGCCAGGGCGGCAGCTGCAGTCACCACAGTAGCTGCCCAGACCTTGGCGATGCCTCAGCAAAGTCTACCGTTGAGTAGGCTGCAATCGATGGAATCCGCAACCTCCAGGGAGAGAATCAGAGTCTCTTTGTGCTCTCCTTGGTGGAGAGTTTCACAGACAAAGCTGCCCCATCACCATCTTGCCCCAGACCTGCTAAATTTTTTTAAAGAGTCATATAGCTTGATATAAAGTTTTACATAGTATGCATTCTTTTGTCTTTGAAATGGAGATATATCATAACAGTCTTATTACAACTTCTAAAATACCATCAGTATGATACTATTTGCCAGATGCTTAAATTTGCCAGACAGTTAAGATCAAATGATTAGTTCAAAACATCAGGACTAATCCTTTCACTCTCTCTGCACCTGACAATTAAATAGACTTAGAACTAAGGAGGAAAAATAAAAGCTGTTAGAATGAATTAATATCGTGCAGTTACCAGCCAGTAGAAACTATTTTTTTTTACCAGAAATTATTTTATAAACTAATACAAATAGAGAAGAAAAGCTAATTTCTGGATTAAAAAATATATATTGGGGAGGGAAAATACCCAGGAGAATATTAACAACATAAAACCGATAAATTAAAACTCTCCAAATTTTCAACAAAATCATGTTTACCTTAGCTCCTCTACTAAGGATTTGCTATATAAGTGGTATAAAGGTTATGTGTTCTTAAAAATATGTAAAGTGTTAACAGATATCATTTCCACCTATCATCTTGCATAAGGCCTAAGTCAAAATAAAAGAACTATTTGATACATAAACAAAATCAAATTTTAAACAATTGAAAGTTTCATTCAAAGATCAGAAAAGAAGAATGTCTGTACTGACTCTGGTGCCTTTGTTTTCCCCCCAACACATCACTGTAGGGAAAGCATGGTCAAAGTTTTATGTTGCCTTCCAGTAGAACTTCCTAGAAATCCCATTTTCTCTTGTCTGATTACAGAGAAACACTGAAATTTGGGGTTGCATTACTTGATAACTTTCATGAATATTTTCACCTTATGTATCATAGTTATGGCTAAAGACTTTGGGGTTATTAGAATTTTAGTCCACAATCAAGGAACACCATTCACATTGACTGCTGTGGAAATTTGTCCCCTCAGAGTTAGGTGATGAAATAACCATGCCAAAAACTGTTTTTATGTCTCTGTTCATCTCTCGCCCTCAGACTATTTGTATGTAAGCCCATCTGTGACTTCCTTTTGTCACTGACTTCATGGACCTACTGATAATAGGTATGTCTTCATGTGTACTTAGGTGCATTTTTTTTTTTTTTTTTTGAGAAAACAGGATTTATTGAGAGGACAGAAAAGCTTCCAAAAATGCCCTTGGTGCATTTTTTAAATGAGAAATTTGACAATAATAGAGCGAGTATGACTGCTAAGTTTTAAAAAAACCACACAATATGCAATTTGACCAGAAAGAAACCCCTTCCCATTACTTAGATTTGGACTGCTAGCTACTCATTGTCATGTTTTATCTTGTGTTTTTGCTGCTTTTAAATGCTAATAATTGTACCAAAACCATGACATTGATTGTATTATTATCACTTTAATATTCTTTTATATTTTTGGTGAAATGATGCTGAATTCAAAAAGTTGTAAAATCAGCATACTTAATTAAAGTTTCTATCTAGGTCACCTCTTTTATTTTCTCTTAAGAATATGAACTTGAGAAAGAAAAATTTCTATTTTCCAGAAGTTTATTTTAATCATAAAATAGCTTTACAGGATTGTTGGATTAAGTTGGTAAACCATTTAATATCGATTGTCTTTTTTTTTCCTACCTGGGTAAATGTCCGTAAAGATTATTTTATACACAAAGATTCAGTGAACATTGGCTTTTTGTGAGACACAAAAATGACATGCATTTTCTCTTCACATTCCATTGGTGAAAAATAGTTACACAGTTTGTCTTTCTCTCTCTCTCTCTCTCTCTCTCTCTTTCTTTCTTTCTTCTTTTTTCAAAAGACAGTAGTCTCACTTGGTTGCCCAGTCTCATTTGGTTGATCTTGGCCTCAAGAGATTCTTCTGGCTTCTGTCTCAGCCTCCCAAAGTGCTGGGATTATAGATGTGGGCCACCACGCTCATTCCCACCTCCCACCTTCCAAACCATCAGTCACATAATCTTGACAGATTTAAAGGAACACCTAGGTATGCAGTTCCCAGTGATACATTGATATTATGAGAAGAAAAAAAAAGAATAGAAAAAGAAAACAACTAACAAACACATTTTTGTTATCTATCTGGTGGCCCAAATTGATATTGAAAAAATACATTTTACTTCTTTTATGACAAATGCCTATGCTTCTCTCTTGACTATGCTAAATCACAAATTTTCTACTGATCACAAATTAGCAGAACAAATTTTATCCATAATTATTATAGGTATTTCACACAGATCTAAATGGTCTGAATTTTAGGTGATATCTTTTTGAGCAATCAATATTAGCTGGCTTATAACTGGCCTATATCATCTATAAAGGATATTGTCACCTATGTTTTCCAATAGGAGCAACTGTGTGCTGAACCTCGCTTATTCCTGTTTATTCAAATTGATTCTGTGCATATCTTCCCAACTCCATGTTAAGTGATATCACATACATACTTTGAAATTGGTCATAGTGGGAATATTTACTCACTCACTGCATATTGACAACTGCTACAGATTTTTTGGGGGGGGGCCTGGAGAAATGGTTGTTACATATTTACCTGCATGCTTTTAATATTAAATGAAAATCTTACAAGAGCCTGTATGATAAAGATACAGTCATCTGAATTTTACAAATGAGACATCTAAGATTCCAAAATTGCAATTGTCTTGACCATAAGCCACATGACTGTCATATGTATAATTGGATCTAAATGCTGATCTTCAGACTTTAACTCAATTACTTTTGCCTCCTTTGATGGTTACTCTGTGTCACTAAGATATTGCCTTCCAATATCATTTATCCCTCTGATAAGGCTATGTATATGTGTGTATGTATAGGTATAAATATGTTCTATTTTATTATTATATTTCATTATAAGTAAATTATAGCAATATTTCTGAAGAAACCCTGTGAGTGACATGGACAGAAACCCAAGTTCATCTAAATTTTCATAAGATTTTTCTGCAGAGTTAGATTATCCATTTTCATTTAATGCACAATTGTACTTTGTGAGCTGAACTACTTCTGCCAAGTGAACACTGGTAAATTAAGGTGAATGTTATCAGCATTTTAGCCACTGACTTGAAAATGTTATTTCTCAGCATGAGAGTATCTTTGTAGGGTAGACTGTTACCAATACACGTTAAGTCTCTATCCTTAATATTCAAGTAAAATAGGGAAGACACGTATGTACACTTGAGGTGAGGGGTTACATTCTTCATCAACTTTTCCAGAAATGTCTTGCCTACCTATAAAGTTGCATTTCTAGGTGCTAATAAAAACCCATCAGGAATAATTCATTGATTCTGACACTAATGCTGTGCCCAGAAATTTCTCCCTCTTTATTTATTTAAATAATCAGTCTCTGATACAGTCAACCCTTCTCAATATAATGGATATTGCTAGTACATCAATTCATCAAAACCCTGCATATTATTTTTTCTTTTTTTTTGAGTTGGAGTCTCACTCTATCACCCAGGCTGGATGGCAGTGGCATGCTCCCGGCCACCTCAGCCTCGACCTGCTGGGCTCACGCGACCCTTCCTCCTCAGTCTTCCAAATAGCTGGAACTACAGGCATGTGCCTCCATGCCTGTCTAATATTATTTTTTCAAAACATGGTATCTAAATATAATTATTAATTATAAAGTGCAATTGTTAATACCTGAGGCTAATTTTAATTAAAAATTCTTTAAAAATTAATAAGTAATTCTCTTTTTAAATACCTTAATTCTGTTTACCTTTGTCTAATTACTCCAGGTAGCTAAATACATAAGATTTAACTCTGTGACAGTGCTAAAAAAAAAAAAAAAAAAAAAAAGATCAATCTTTGTGGTCAAGTAGCTATTTATACAACAGTGTGAATATGTTTTTGTAAATGCCTGTATTTAAGCACAGGAAAACAGCTTTAAAGATGTGGTAACTGGCAGATTACAGAGAACGAATAACATAGACATTTATTGTTTGACAAAGCATATTTTTATCATTTTTTTGCTGATTCTTTGATATGAGATTCAGATTTAAAAATGGATGGTATTTCATGGATATTTTAAAATGTGATATTTGCATGTATTTATTGTCACAAAAACTTGATTTGCTATTGTATTCAATATTATTTATCTTTTTTTAAATCTTGGAGAGCTTACTTCTGTGACTATGAAAGAAGAATGTATCTTTATTCTCCTCTGCCTTTCCATTTGGCTTGCCTTATGTCTGTATGAAAGGAATAATCAACTGGTATCCCCAGTATCTACAAGGCCTGGAGCCATGCTATATAAACCTGGAGCCAGCTACTTAAATTTTTGTGCCATTTTTTTTCCACCATTTTTGTTTTGAAGGTGTAAGGTACAATTCAGGGTTAGGTATACAAATATTCATTATGCAGGTACCCTTGTTGATGAGGTGTGCTCCCCACCCCCTGGCAGTTTCCCAATATTATTTATCTCAATGGCTAAAGTTTGTGCACAAAAAAATAGGATTAGAAGAAATGAAGAATATGCAGAAGTCTCAAATTATTTTTCTATGTAGATTTCTACTGAATGTGTGAAGTTTTCTCATTTCAAATTAATTTCTTTAAAACAAGCATTTTTCTTTCCTTATATATACATATGCACACATGTAGGCTTATATGTATATAGAGTAGTTTCATGTATACGAATATATATAGTATGTATATATAAGCATATATGCTATAGATGTGCATCTTTTCCCCAAAGAGCAAAAACTCAGGGGAATTAACACATTGGGTCACTGACAAGTTAGTATGAATTAGCTTGCTCCACCTTCACCCCCAATAAATCACCTCTAACTTTCCCCTCTGATAGGGGAAGTGACACATATTATTGCAAAAAGACTAAAGCCAACAGAAAAAAGTATTGGACTAATCACAGACTTTATATCCTTTAAAATGTATGAATGGTATGTTCTAGCTATATCTGTCTGACATACAGGTTTAGAGAGTAATCAGAAACTGGGAGGCTTTTCAACCTGGTAGTGAATGTTGATAATCATTTAGAAAGTGTTTTTCTGCTTACAAGGATAATACTTAGATTCAGAGTATGCAAGAGACCAAATTCCAGACTAAATGCAAAAGAAAAGTGCATGCTCTTTTTTCCTTAAAGATATTCTTTTACCCCTTACTCACACTCTTTTCCCATAATTTAATTCAGCGGTCAAACCTAGCTGGTGGTGAAGATTGTGGAATATCTTTGTTATGGGTGACAATGTCCACAGACACCTGCTGGAGAACCTACTACTAGAAGAAAGAAGAGAATAAAAGTATATTGGTGGGGGAAGATACCAATCTTTCAAAAATTAGTGCTTTGACCACACAAATACTGGTAGGGCCTTTTTTCTCAAATAAACAAATGTCCTTCTTCCCTAAGCACTAAGGCCAAGATTCCAGTCAATTCAGGTTTTCAGCTCAAAACCCTGTCACTTGGGACATGGTCACATCTGGATGTGATGCTTCTTGGTTCAAGATTGCTTTTTCTGATTCAGCCAACTTAGAATATGAAAGAAGAACAGGACAAACACAATAAAATTCACTTTGAAAACTGGGAGGATGGACACAATGGTAGTTACTGATTGGAGTAATCAGTTCCAAGATTAAAACGAAGCCAAATATCTTCTGGAAGTATGTATTTGTTTTAGTTTTAAAACATTATTGCTACTTACTAACCTCTCGGATCTGCCTATCCTCTTTCTCTTAACTTAATGGAATATACCTTGTTATTGAAATTAGTAGTCTAAATCTTGAGGGTTCTAATTAATCAACAATTCCCCTGCTTAATGCTTCTCAATCATTCTCAAACTAAAATAAGAGAAACATAGGAGGCAAAAAATCAGCTTTACACCTAGTAAGCCTGGACAGGAAAAAAAAAAAAAAAAAAGGATATTAGAACCAATGGCTAAATGGGTTTTTATACTTTTCTCCTTAAATCTAATCCTTATGATTTATTCATAGACGGTTGGATGGTTAGACAACATGTGCACCCAGCCCAGGTAATTGGATTTTGTTCATCCAAGTTTAAGGGCAGAAAAGAAATGTCCTTATTGGCCAGATAGCCCCAGGGCATTAGGTTATGAGAATGGTGGAGAGAAAGAGAGAGGGAGTGTATGCAGATGAGTTACAGACAGACAAGGGAAACCGGTCCCACATTTCGGAATCAAAGAAGACAGTGAGAAAGATCAAAGACAGCAGCCCAACCAAAAGCCAAGTCAGGATATTAGAGGAGGCTAAGGAAATGATCTCCCTTTCTCTATCTGTCTTTATTTTATTACAGAGGATTTTTTTCACATAATGTCGATAGCTATGAGTATTATTGTTAATATTTATTATTAATATGTGCTTACATTAATTCCCCAAAATTGTTCAGAATGTAATTTACCACTTCTGTTTGATAACTTCCTTGTTTCCTTGATAGACATTAGAGATATCGCCATATTAACATTAGTTGTATACATGATAAAAATGATTTAATGTCCTCTTTTTTTTTTTTGGAGACAGGCTCTTGTCCTGTCACCCGGGCTGGAAAGCAATGGCACAATCATGGCTCACGGCAGCCTCAAACTCCTGGCTCAAGCAATTCTCCCACCTCAGCTTCCAGAGTAGCTAGGACTACAGGCACATGCCACCATGCCTGGATAAGTTTTAAATATTTTTTAGAGACAGTGTCTTACTGCGTTCCCAATCTGGTCTCAGACGCATGGCCTCAAGCATTTCTCCACCTTAGCTTCCCAAAGTGCTGGAATCACAGGCAATCACTGTGTTTCTTATTTAATTTTTGAATTCACATGATCTTTTCTCTTTAAGTAAGTTCTCTCTCCCTTTCACACACTCTCGCTCTCACCCTCATTCTCACTGTCTTTCATTGCTTTTGTTCCATAATCCTATAGTCTATTGCTTACATAGTTGAGACTCTGCTATAAAACAGATTTCAAACATGTCTCATGCCTCAAAAATCACACTGCATCTAGGAACGCCAAGCAGTGCTAATACCAGTGGGTAAATATTAGTCAGACCGGGGCAAAAAGCTCCTTTGGAATGCCAGAAAACTATTTAGCTACTATTAAGAAGCTGTCAAAATAAAAATAAATTAAAAACTCATTATAATTTATTTTTATACAGCACTTCATAGTTTTGTTGAGCATTTTTATGATTTTTTTCCCCTGTATTTATCATAGTACCTCTTAGGCAGCTTTAATAATCATTTACCATTATTTCACAGATCAGAAGACTAAGAACAGGAAGGATGCCTGACTTTGTCGAGTGAGGAAACCAATCCAGGCTTCTAAATCTGGCCCTCTTGATTCCACATTCCTTGCTCTTTCCACTACAGCATGCTGAAGTCACTAGTGAAAAAGCACTCCATATGTCACACAACATGCTGTAAGATTGTCCAACTATTTTGAAGAAAATCTCCCAGAGAAATCAATGACCAAGAGAGAATTGCAGAAAGCAGATGGTGCCATCAGCACACTTCTGGTGTGGCATCTGCGGTTACTTCTGCGCCTCTAGGTTGGATTGTACTTACATCAAAAGCACCAATATGCGGAAAAGAAAGAAAATAATAATAAAATAAGAACAAAACCCGCAGCACTGACACATTTACTAATTATGGAACTGCTGAAGGATATTAACCATCCGTGTGTGCGTGTGTACACGCATGCGTGCACACATGCCTGAGCATCATGGGGCTTGCCTAATGCTCAGTGAGTGCTGTAAAGCTTGGAGGCCCAGAGGCCAAAGGGGCCCCAAGAGACTTACCTAGAAATCACAGTAATGGAGTTGCAGTGGAAACCCCCTACCTAATTACAGATGGTGCTCAAGGCAAAATCCCATTAAGACAAGTTTTATGGGTTTGTTGCGGATTGGCTGTTAGAAATCACACCATTAGTACACAGAGCCCGAAGTCGAAACAGTACTGATCTCCAGTCTGTCTGCAAAGAGATAATAAATGAACAAAACAAAAACACCACAGGTAGTTCTTCAATTCAAACTGGATTTCACTCTAAGAAAATGTGCTACAAGTCAAACTAACACACACACACACACAAATCTCTAATTGCAATTAATATGTGTTTAGAATTTTGTTACAAAGCGCATTCACCTGTTTCTTTTTTCTTATTTCATTCTAAAAACGTAATACCAAGGTAGCATAAGTGAGGTCGCTTTACTTTTGCTTTTGAAATAACGTTATTTGGTGGTCAGATCACTGATGTCCAGGCATGGGGTCTGGTGGAAGAAATGCAAGATGAACACTTTATTATTATGTAGGATGGACTTTGTTTTTATCCTCTGCAGTCTGCAGCACTGGGGAATTACTTTGGGACACATGTGTAGCCTAAGGACTTAACTTGTTTAACTTACAGAAATGTGTCTCCTCTCTCAGTTCTTCCTGAGCCTATACTAGGATTTTTAGACTTTTTTTTTTTTTATCCTGATGACAAAGGAAGTCTTGGAGAAAATCCCAAGTAGAAAAAGCTAAGAGCAATAGTGGAGCAGGTCTCAAGAATTCCGTTCAGACTCCTTCCTGAACCCAACTCTTGTGGGCTGAAAATATTTTCTGTAAATGTTCATATAGCATCGTGGGCTATAATATCTCTGATGACATTACTCAGGTTTGCTATTATTGAGGGGAAGCAACCATTGATACAATGGAGGTCAATGGACATGAACTCACTGGCAGAGAAGAGACTGGATGTGGGTCCTAGTTTTGTGCAATATCTAGGTGTTTAATATCACCCCACAAAGAAACAAAGACAACCAAATCTCTTTCTTCTTTCTAAGGCTATCTCTGACCCTTAGCTCTGGGACCCAGTTTGTTTTTATTTCCTGGAAGCATCCTCAAGCTCCTGCCAAGAGGAAGCATCCTCAAGCTCCTGCCAAGAGGCTGAGCTTGTAGGTTTGAGTTTGAGATTAAAATACGTAGTCAACAGTCTCATAGGGAGATTTATGCCAGTAACAATAAGCTCAACACAGTACACTAAACCTGTATTTTAGTCATCTTCTCGCCTTTGTAATGGAAATGCTCACAAAAATTACACTGAATTTACTGTAAAAGTAAGAGCATACTACAATACATAAAACATTGTAGTATTTATGCAAAATTAAATGGGCTAGCATGGAAACAATCACAGGAAATATATTTAATATGATCTTACACTAAAAATGACTATACCACATTTTTACTTTTGGGTAGTCTGTGCCTAGTTTTTTCATGGTATAAATCAGTAAACAGAATAATGGAAATTCTCACAAATTATGTAGCAACTTTGACAAGCATTTTTCATTCCTTGGACTGATAAAAGGTCATTTGGTTAGCTTGAAAAACTGAGGAGAAGTTAGTATTCAGGGCCATCATTTTCTTTGCTTGTTCATCTAAAGAGAAGATGGTAAGTTGACTTTCTTGAATGCCCATCTGCCTAGCACAAGCAGCTTCATCCTGTGCCCTGAAATTATTTAAGGCACGACTGCCATTAAAATGCATGAACTCATATTTGCCCTCAATGTTCTAGCCTTTGATCTTTCAGCACTGATTGTTTTAAATCATCAAAAATCCTCAAAGCTCCACCGTGAATAGTGGTCAGGCCCATAGGCACACTGCAGAATTTGATCTTGAAACCAAAAAATTGAGAGTCTTTACATATCAGCCTATAGTCCTGCACTTGTTTAAACATATTCATAACACTTCAGAATGGCTTTTGATGTTATTCAGTAAATTATACATGATACCACTTTTAATGTTTTAAATGAGAGAACTGACAGTCAAAATAGAGAATTCCAATTAACATTGAATTTTTATTTTATCAATATTTTAAAGACTTTTAAACATCAGATATGAGATGTGATCTCAAGTGTGACTTTTGTTGCAAACCCAAATTTCTGCATCCACATGGCTCCTGTCGTTCCATGAAATTCAACAAACATTTATTATGTGACTATTATATGTCTGGTGTAAAGTATATAAAAATTGGAAAGACAAATGCCCTGCCTTACAGGATCATTAAATTAAGAAAGGTAATGGGGACGTGTATTTTACAAAATTAGTCAGCTTATGTGAATCATTTCAGTGTGATTTATCTCTAAGAACGAGATTTCTGAAGTGATAAGGCACACGAAAAAATAAAATAAATCCTATAGCTTCCTACTTAGGGAGGAGTTTAACTCTTGGCCTGATGTCATTTTTACCTCCTTTCACCCTCTTAGCTTACTGTCTCCTGTTTCAGCTGCTAAGAGTTCTCCACAGAGATATCCATGCTTTAAAATGGAAAGAGTCTTAAAAATGATACACAGCACAATTCACAATTGCAAATATGTGAAATCCACCTAAATGACCATCCAACTGATCAGTGGATAATGAAAATGTGATATATATATTTCTTTATATATATATATATATTTCTTTATATATATATACACCATTATATAAATACATATACATATGTATATATATTCCGTTATATGATATGATATGGTTACTTAGTTGTTGATATGATAATGAGTAAGCTGGGGTACAGGCAACCACTGTGAAGAGATGTGGGCCATAGGTAACTGATTTGGAGAGATTGTCATCCCTCTGCCTCTGATAGGTGAGGGGGGTAGGATTTTCCAGAACACCCATTTTGCCTTTGGTAGGCTGACTTGCCAGACGTGAGAGCTGAAAG
>NW_007092159.1:0-339 GCF_000164805.1 Carlito syrichta
ATAAGCTGGACTCGGTGGCTCAGCCTGTAATCCAGCGCCTTGGGAGGCTGAGGTGAGTGGATTGCCTGAGCCCGCGGGTTCGAGACCCACCTGGGCAACTTGGATAGACCTCATCTCTACAATAAAAAAAAAAATCATCCGGGCATGGTATCGTGTGCCTGTAATTCCGGCTACTTGGAAGGCTGAGGCGAAAGGATCGCTGGAGCCCAGCAGGTCGAGGCTGCGGTGGCCGGGATTGGCCACTGCACTCCAATCTGGGCGACAGTGAGACTCCAACTCAAAAAAAAAATAAAACTAAAACAAGCCAGGCTCAGTGGCTCAGCCTGTAATCTCGTGCCT
>NW_007092160.1:0-732 GCF_000164805.1 Carlito syrichta
GTAAATAACGAAGCATTTACAACCCTTTTCTTACTTAGGTCAGATATAACTGCCAGAAACTTGTTTGCCTTGTTAATTTGTTCAGTTATTCAACTTTCGAGTTTCAGATACATTTACTAATAGGGTTCAATTAGCATTTTTTAAAATAACTTTTTCCTAATAATTGATGATAGCATGGAACAGTTATTCCTCCTGTGCTTAATTGGTGAATTTGCACTGATCTAGTGACCGGAATTAAACTCCTGAAAAATAACTTCGTCAGATTTACTCATTCAGGCTTTGAAGGCTGAGTTGCTATGGCACACAAGATTAACTTTTTTTTTTTTTTAAGTACGTTTAATTTCAGTGAAAACATTGGCACATCTCTTTTGGCATTATGTAGATAAAAATAAAGTGGACCGTTTCCCTTTTTCTTATATTTTTTATGTTTAGCAAGCTGTTTTGGAATTCTTTTAAACATAAATGAAAAGACACAAATGTAACATATTTAAAGAGAATGGAAAAAGTAGTAAAAAGGTTTCATTGAAAGATTATAATTTGTAAAACAACAAATATTTTAGTCATTTAAAAAAAATCTAGCTTCTCCAACTTTTTAGAAAGATGGTGTCAGATAAGGAGTTAGTGACTCTTCTGGTAGTTTCAGTTTATAATTAGTCTTGAAGCTTAAAAGCAGGTTGCAGAATTGGGACAATGGCAAGTTCTAATAAGAAACCTTTTGGTGTCATTTCATCC
>NW_007092161.1:0-595 GCF_000164805.1 Carlito syrichta
TCATCCCCGCATGGAACATATTATAAGATCGACCACATAACTGGACACATATCAAGTATAAGCAAATTTAAAAGGACTGAAATTCTACCATGCACCTTCTCGGACCACACTGGAATAAAAATAAACATTGACACCAACAAAGTCCCCCCAAAACCCACAAAGACATGGACACTAAACAGTATGATGCTAAACAACTCCTGGGTCAATGATGACATCAAAACAGAGATCAAAAGATACCTGGAAACAAATGAAAATGAAGAAACATCTTACCAAAATCTCTGGGATGCCTTAAAAGCTGTAATAAGAGGGGAATTTATATCCCTACAAACACACATGAGGAAAATGGAAGGAACAGAAATTAACAACCTAACAAGTCACCTAAAGAAGCTGGAAAAGCAAGACCACAAAAACCCTAATTTCAGCAGAAGAATCCAGATCACCAAAATAAAAGCCCAAATCCAGGACATAGAAGACAAAAAGATAATAGAAAAAAATCACTGAAACAAAAAGCTGGTTCTTCGAAAGAATAAACAAGATTGATGGTCCCCTAGCTAGACTGACCAAGAAAAAACGAGAAAAAAACCAAATAAGCACA
>NW_007092162.1:0-826 GCF_000164805.1 Carlito syrichta
TCACTGTATTTTGAAACAAGGTCTTTGCAGTTGTCATTAGGCCAAGGATCAAGAATAGATCATACTGGATTACATTGGGTCCCAATGACAATAACTAGTGTCTATAAGAAAAGTAGAGGACAGAAACAGAGAAATAGCCCTTGTGGAGTTGGAGTCAGAGACTGGAGCAGCTGTAAACCTAAGAAACTCAAAGGTTGCTGGGAGCCACAAGAAGCTAGGAAGGAGCAAGGAAAGATGCTTCCTTGACAACCACAGAGAGAGTTACATTATATAAGTATTTAATTGATATGAATTAAATTCTATACCAGACAAAAATAATTTAATATCACATGACCTATAAGACATACAACTAGCTTATCTGGAATTATCTGAAGAAAGTGTCTCTGCTATTATCTTGAAGAAAAAATTTTCTGTTAGAATTATTCAGAGACAATATGGTACATACAAAATTATGAAGATGATATTCTACAGGAAATTTAATTTCTATTCATGCACAAAATTGACTCTACGTGATTTTCTTTTTATATGATGACTGATTTTAGAACCTTATTTAGCATCTATGAAAAATGCAATCCCAGTGAGTGAACTGAGTGCATTTGACAGATATTGTGCTGTTATTATTATTATTATTATTATTATTATTATTATTATTATTTTGAGTTGGAGTCTCACTCTGTCACCCAGACTGGAGTGCAGTGGCTGCTCCCCGCCACCACAGCCTTGACCTGCTGGGCTCCGGTGAGACTTGCACCTCAGCTTTCCAAGTAGCTGAACTACGGGCACGCACTACCACACCCAGCTGATTTTTGATTTATTGTGGAGATGA
>NW_007092163.1:0-603 GCF_000164805.1 Carlito syrichta
CAGAACATAGAAGACAAAAAGATAATACAAAAAAATCAATGAAACAAAAAGCTAGTTCTTTGAAAGGATAAACAAAATCGATGGTCTCCTAGCTAGACTGATCAAGAAAAAGAGAGAAAAAACCCAAATAAGCACAATCAGAAACACAAAAGATGAAGTCACATCTGACCCTGAAGAAATACAAAAGATCACTAGAGACTACTATGTACACTTGTATAGAAACAAACTTGAAAACCTTAAGGAAATGGAGGACTTTCTGACATCACACAACCTGCCTAGGTTGAAACAAGAAGAAATTGAGACCCTAAATAGACCAATAACAATCAGGGAAATTGACTATGTAATAAGAAAACTACCTACAAAAAAAAAATCCTGGACCAGATGACTTTCCAGCAGAATTCTACAAGACATTTAAGGAGGAGCTGATTCCAATCCTCCTGAAGGTATTCCAGGCGATTGAGAAAGATGGAACACTCCCTAAATCATTTTATGAAGTTAACATCACATTGATACCCAAGCCAGATAAAGATTCAACAAAGAAAGAGAACTACAGGCCAATATCTTTGATGAACATAGATGCTAAAATTCTCAACAAGATCCTAG
>NW_007092164.1:0-322 GCF_000164805.1 Carlito syrichta
AACAACTCAAAAAATAACAGCTGCTGAAGAGGGTGTGGTGAAAAGGGAACACTTCTACACAGTTGGTGGGAGTGTAAACTAATGCAACCTCTGTGGAAAGCAGTGTGGCGATTACTAAAAGCTCTAAATACCAACCTCCCATATGACCCCGCAATCCCCCTACTGGGAATATATCCTGAAGAACACAAATCACTCTATAAAAAGATGCCTGCACATGCATGTTTACTGCAGCATTGTTCACAATAGCAAGAACCTGGTATCAACCATGCTGTCTGTCAAAAGAGGACTGCATTAAAAAATGTGGTACATATACACAATGAAA
>NW_007092165.1:0-738 GCF_000164805.1 Carlito syrichta
AAACCAAAATAACATGGAGATTTACAAAGTAGTAAGTATTGGGCTCTGAATTAGTATAAAAATTTAGATAATTGAAATTCTGGAAAGTTGATTATGATATTAGCAAAAACAATGTTAGAATCCTGGAGGAAAAACTACTCAAAGGCTGTTACACAATAATAAAAACATCCAAAAGGTTCTAATCTAAAGAAAGTGCTAAAATATTATTTGGTTGTGCTATAACCAAGTTCCAACATGACTCCATTACCATAATTATAAAAGACTTCCTCTTGGGCAACCGCCTCATGTCCCCTCCCACTTTGGAAATTTCTCGGTCCTCTCAATGAAGACTGCTTTCAAAAAAAAAGAAAGACTACTTCGTTTAGAGGATTCTTGAATGGTCACTTATCGCAGGAAACATTTTTGGATAGGTGTGAACACATGGTTCTCTTCACTTCTTGGGAATAAAATCCACCATGGCTAACAAATTTGGAAGATAACTGTACACAGTGCTTGATGCCTAATGATTGCTCAGTAGTTAAGGTCCCTCCTATCCTGATGTCAAAGTTCTGAGGCTGATGTCATCAATGACAATTTGACATGCTTGTTTCCCTGACTTTACTTACCTCTTTTACTGTAAAAATTAGCCTTTTCATCAATCTACAGATTCAATGAAATAACCATTAAGTTAACATCATTCTTCTCCGACCTGGATATTACAATAAAGAATTCATTTGAAGCCATAAACAATCATGAATA
>NW_007092166.1:0-654 GCF_000164805.1 Carlito syrichta
TATCAATATGACTGGACCTTGAGATGCTTAGATTCTAGTGTAACGTGATTTCTGGTGCATTTGTGAGGATATATCCGGAAAACACTGGTATGTGTCTTAGTGACTGAACAAGCAGATGCTTCTCCATAACGAGGGTGGGTGGGATTCAGTCCACTGAGGGCTTGAAGGTACAAAATAAGAGGAGGGAGAATTTTATCCCTCCACTTCACTGCTTCAGCTGGAACATTGGTCCCTCTTGTTCTTGCCCCGGGGTTGACCTCACGGCTCTCCTGTTCCTTGAGCCTCTGGACTCAGCCTGAGCCTCACTACTGACTTTTCTGGGCCTCCAGGTCGCAAAGAGCACATCCTTGGATGCTCAGCCTTCGGCATCCCAGGAGCCGATTCTGATTCTTAGAAAAACCGTGGTGAACACAGACAGCCTGTGTGCATAAGGTATCTTCACACTGTGTACGATACCTCTTTACATCATGTTTGTCATCGAAAGGACAAAAGGCCAGCCATGGCAGCCCAATCCTGGCATCCCAGCACTTTGGGAGGCCGAGGCAAGAGGACTGCCTGAGCCCAGGGGTTCGAGGCCAGCCCGGGCTACTTGGGGTGACCTCATCTTTAAATTAAGAAAACATCAATAAATTAAAAAAAAAATAAACCTAGCAC
>NW_007092167.1:0-509 GCF_000164805.1 Carlito syrichta
GGCAATCCACTCACCTCAGCCTCCCAAGGCATGGGATTACAGGTTGAGCCACCAAGCTCAGCTGATAATGCTTTTTCATTGGGAGGTGGGGATGAGAGATGCAGCAGAGTCCACTCTTCTGTGGAGTAGGGCAAGGGGAACATTAAAGTGAGCATAGAATCCAAGTGAACTCCAGGACAAAGGCTTGGGACAGACAGAGGATGGGAGAGGAGAGAAGGAAAGCTAAATGGACAGAGTTAGAAAGAGGATTTTTCTTAATCTTACATTGGAAGAGGAGAAGCACTTCAGGGCATCAGTCATGCATGTGAGATATACTGACAGCAAGAGAAATGACATGGAAAATTTGAAAGAAGTTGGGAGTGTTATAAATTTACACTCCTTTGGTGTTTTCATGAAAGACTGTAAATTGAGATTTACAGTGATTTTGGTTGCTGGAGTACAACAGATACTGAAGTTTGGTTTGCTCAACACTTCCATTTCCAGCTCTATTACAGAAAGTTTAACCATAT
>NW_007092168.1:0-481 GCF_000164805.1 Carlito syrichta
CCGGCGATCCTTCAACTTCAGCCTTCTAAGTAGCTCTAAATACAGGCGCGTGCTACCGCGCCCGGCTAATTTTTGGATGTATTGGAGAGATGATTCTCGCCCGTTTCTCTTTTCTAATGTCATATTTGTGTGCGATCTGCAAACTCCAATTTCGTATCACATTGGAGATTTGTTATCAGAAGCTACATCCTTCCTTAACTGCCTCCTGCTTCCCGTTCCGGTCATGGCCCTCCCGCGGAACTTGCTCCATGACACCTGGGTGACTGACTGTCAGTCTGGTATGGCTCCAGGTCCCTCCTTTCCTGGGCACTGCTCTCAAGAGCAGCCTTCACTGGATCAGGCTTAGCTCCTAGACCTCACACCTTCTTCTGTGTAATGGTGTGAAAGAGCTCCATGGAGCTCATGCTGGCACAAGAGCAAAAGATACAACATACTCAAGTCCAAGTGTCTCTATTATTATTCTATGCTATTCTGCCATAGA
>NW_007092169.1:0-1014 GCF_000164805.1 Carlito syrichta
TAACAGATAGCTAACTGAGTTAACCAACTCATTAAGTCAGCTACCTATCTCGCTAGCCAACTAGTTAAGTCAGCTAGCTAACTCAGCTAACTAACTAGCTAGCTAGCTATGTCAGCTAGCTCACTAGTTAGCTAACTATTTAAGTCTTCTACTTTAGTCTGCTACCTAACTAGTTAGGTAAATAGATAAGTCAGCTAGTTATTCAGCTAGTTAAATAGTTAGCTAACTATTTTATTCAGGTAGTTAAGTCAGCTGGCTAACTAGTTAAGTCAGCCAGTTAAGTCAGCTAGCTAAGTAGTTACCTCAGTTAGCTAGGTCTGCTAGTTAAGTAAGCTTTCTAATTTAGTCAGTTGGTTAAAACAGCTAGCTAGCTATTTAACTAATGGGTTAAGTCAGCAGGTTGAGTTAGGTAGTTAGCTAGGTAACTAATGGGTTAAGTCAGCTGGTTGAGTCAGCAAGCTAGCTAGTTAGCAAATGGGTTGAGTCAGCTGGTTGAGTAGGCTAGCTAGCTACTTAGCTAACAAGTTAAGTCAGCTGGATGAGTCAGTTAACTAGTTAGTTAGCTAATGATTTAAGCCAGCTGGTTATGTCAGTTAGCTAGCTCGTTAGCTAACGAGTTAAGTAAGATAATTGTCACCTAGCTACAACATTAGATAATGAGTAAGCTGACTAGTTAGCTAGCTAGTGAAGACAGTTAGCTAGCTAGGTAGCTATCTATTTAAATCAGCTTGCTAGCTGATAGCTAGCTAGTTAGCTAACTATTTAAGTCACCTGGAATGCTATGTAGCTAGCTAGTTAGCTAACTACATCAGCTGGCTAGCTAGGTAGCTAGCTAGTTAAGTCAGGTAGTTAAGTCAGCTGGCTAGGCAGCTGGCTTGCTAGGGAGTTAGCTAGTTTAGTTAGTTGGTTAGACAGCTGGATAGCTGGTTAATTCAGGTAGTTAAGAGAATTGGTTAGTCAACTGGCAAGGTAGGTAGCTAGCTAGTTAAGTCAACTGTCTAGCTAAACGGCTAG
>NW_007092170.1:0-888 GCF_000164805.1 Carlito syrichta
GAAGAATGTTGTTGGTAAATTTAATGGGTATTGCATTGAATTTGTCGATTGCCTTAGGTAAGATGGACATCTTCACAATGTTGATTCTTCCAATGCATGAGCATGGGATATTTTTCCACTTGTTCGTGTCATCTTTGATTTCTTTGAGCAGTGTTTTGTAATTTTCATTGTAAAGGTGTTTCACATCTCTGGTTAGGAAGATGCCAAGGTATTTCATTTTTTTGGCGGCTATTGTGAATGGAATTGTGCTTTTTATTTGGGTTTCCATTTGTTTGTTATTGGTGTAGAGAAATGTGATTGTCTTTTGTACATTTATTTTGTATCCTGAGACTTTGCCAAAGGCCTTTATCAATGTAAGGAGGCTTTTGACAGATTCTCTTGGGTTTTCAAGGTACACAATCATACCATCTGCAAAGAGAGATAACTTGACTTCCTCTTTTCCTATTTGGATACCTCTGATTGCCTCCTCTTCTCTGATTGCTCTAGCCAGGACTTCCAATACTATGTTAAACAGGAGGAATGAAGTGGGCATCCTTGTCTAGTTCCAGTTTTCAGGGGAATTGGTTCCAATTTTTGTCCATTTAGGAGTATGCTGGCTGTGGGTTTCTCATAGATGGCTTTTACTATTTTGAGGTATGTTCCCCGTATGCCTAGATGTTCAAGGGTTTTTATCAAGGGGTGCTGTATTTTATCAAAAGCTTTTTCTGCATCTAATGATATGATCATGTGTTTTTGTTTTGACATCTGTTGATGTATTTAATTACATTTATTGTTTTATGAATGTTGAACCAGGCTTGCATCTCAGGAATGAAGCCTACTTGGTCATGGTGGATGATTTTTGAGATGTATTGCTGAATCTGGTTTGCTAGGATCTTGTTGAGAATTTTA
>NW_007092171.1:0-490 GCF_000164805.1 Carlito syrichta
AAAAAAAAAAAAAAAAAAAAAAAATCAAAATACTACCCTCAACACAGCACTTCAGTTTTCTCCCAACAGCCTGTCAGCTTGAAAAGTGAAAAAATAAGCCGGGCTCAGTGGCTCAGCCTGTAATCCCGCGCCTTTGGGAGGCTGAGGTGAGTGGATTGCCTGAGCCCGCGGATTCGAGACCCGCCTGGGCAGCGAGACCTCATCTCTACAATAAATCAAAAAATCAGCTAGGTGTGGTGGTGCATGCCTGTAATTCCGGCTACTTGGAAGGCTGAGGCGGAAGGATCGCCGGAGCCCAGCAGGTCAAGGCTGCGGTGGCCAGGAGCAGCCACTGCACTCCAGTCTGGGTGAAAGAGTGAGACTCCAACTCAAAAAAAAAAAAAAAGTGAAAAAATAGCCGGGGTCGGTGGCTCAGCCTGTAATCCCAGCACTTTGGGAGGCTGAAGTGAGTGGATTGCCTGAGCCCATGGGTTCAAGACCCGCCTGGGCA
>NW_007092172.1:0-608 GCF_000164805.1 Carlito syrichta
AAAGATGAAGTCACATCTGATCCTGAAGAAATACAAAAGATCATTAGAGACTACTACGTATACTTGTATGGTATACTTGTATGGAAACAAACTTGAAAACCAGAAGGAAATGGAGGACTTTCTGACATCACACAACCTACCTAGGTTGGAACAAGAAGAAATTGAGACCCTAAATAGACCAGTAACAATCAAGGAAATCAACTACATAATAAGAAAACTTCCTACAAAAAAAAGCACTGGTCCAGATGGCTTTCCAGCAGAATTCTACAAGACATTCAAGGAGGAGCTGATACTAATCCTGCTGAAGGTATTCCAGGTGATTGAAAAAGATGGAACTCTCCCCAAATCATTTTACGAAGCCAACATCACGTTGATACCCGAGCCAGGTAAAGATCCAACGAAGAAAGAGAACTACAGGCCAATATCTTTGATGAGCATAGATGCTAAAATTCTCAACAAGATCCTAGCAAACCGGATTTAGCAATACATCTCAGAAATCATCCACCATGACCAAGTAGGCTTCATTCCTGGCATGCAGGCTGGGTCAACTTTCGTAAAACCGTAAATGTAATTAATAATCAGCAGATGTCAAACAAAACCACATGATC
>NW_007092173.1:0-545 GCF_000164805.1 Carlito syrichta
TCTGCTTCTTTTGCTTCCGCTTCTGCTTCTGCTTCTTCTACTGCATCTTCTGTTTCTTCTGCTTCTTCTTCTGCTTCTGCTTCTGCTTCTTCTTCATCTTCTTCTTCTTCTTCTGCTTTTTCTTCAGCTTCTTCTGCTTCTTCTTCTGCTTCTACTTCTGCGTCTTCTTTCTTCTGCTTCTGCTTCTTCTTCTTCTTCTTATTCTCATTCTTCTGCTTTTTCTTCTGCATCTTCTGCTTCTTCTGCATATTCTGCTTCTGCTTCTGCTTCTGCTTCTCTTTCTTCTTCTTCTTCTTCTTCTTCTTCTTCTTCTTCTTCTTCTTCTTCTTCTGCTTCTTCTTCTGCTTCTTCTGCTTCTTCTTCTGCTTCTTCTGCTTCTGCTTCTTCCGCTTCTTCTGCTTCTGCTGCTTCTGAATCCTCTTCTTCTGCTTCTTCTGATTCTGCTTCTGCTTAGCTGCTCCTGCTGCTGCTTCTGCTGCTTCTTCTGCTGCTTCTGCTAGTTCTGCTGCTTCTGCTGCTTCTGCTGCGTCTGCTGCTTCTTCTTC
>NW_007092174.1:0-713 GCF_000164805.1 Carlito syrichta
AAGCAAATTTTCATGTGCTTTATCTAGATTCAGGAGAATAAAACCTTTCTCCCTCATTGATGTTCTCTCTGTGTTTTCAGTCATGGAGACTGATTACTATACAGAAAATTCTGAGCCAGTTCCATAATAATTTTGTTACCTAGTAACTTGGGGTGATTGTGAAGTAGCATAAAAATGAACGCAAATATAATTAGAAAGTTTTCTCTGAATCCAATTACACACAGTTTAGAAGGGCATATCTATTTTTCCTTGGTATTTGTTTTAATTCTGATTTAGAAACTTTCTAATAGTTTGACAATTCTATTATCTGGTCTATAGGCATGCATTGATTTTTTAAAATAAAGTATAAGTTAATTTCAGTTTAAGATAGGTTTATCAGGATGTTGAAGTGCATCTAACTTTTTTTTCTAACTTCCTGAGTGCATAGAATTATTTCAAAATTTTAAAAAGTTTATTTTTAAAAATAGGTGCATGCTAAAAAGAGTATCCTGACGCCACTTGTTATTTGTTTGACATTTTAGCGATTGCCATCATGGCCAGAGTGAAGGGGTATCTCACTCTTGAGTGGGCCCTAAAGCATTGGGCACTCCAGCACAAAGAGAAGAACTAATGTCGACACAACTAGCAGGGAGAGAGAGGGCAGGGGAATAAAGGGGGACGCAGCCACCCATGGGGGGCCAGGTCCAGTGGTGGGGAGAGCGGGTATGCTCAAA
>NW_007092175.1:0-781 GCF_000164805.1 Carlito syrichta
CATTGTTTTATATTTAAAATGGAATCTTAAGCCGAGCTCAGTGGCTCAGCCTGTAATCTCGCGCCTTTGGGAGGCTGAGGTGAGTGAATTGCCTGAGCACGCGGGTTTGAGACCAGCCTGGGCAGCGAGACCTCATCTCTACAATAAATCAAAAAATCAACCAGGTGTGGTAGCGCATGCCTGTAATTCCGGCTGCTTGGAAGGCTGAGGCAGAAGGATCGCCGGAGAGCAGCAGGCGAGGCTGCGGTGGCCGTGAGCAGCCACTGCACTCCAGTCTGGGTGACAGAGTGAGACTCCAACTCAAAAGTAATAATAATAATAATAATAAATAAAAAAGAGCCGGGCTCAGTGGCTCAGCCTGTAATCCTGCGCCTTTGGGAGGCTGAGGTGAGTGGATTGCCTGAGCCCACGGGTTCGAGACCCGCCTGGGCAGCGAGACCTCATCTCTACAATAAATCAAAAAATCAGACGGGCGTGGTATAACACTTTTTTTCAGCTCTGAGAAATGAGAGAGCTGCCCTATGTAAAGTGGTTGATGGATGTGTCTTACGATATTGACTAAACAGTGCTTTTTCTTCTATTTCTTGATCTACTAGGTGGGAAAACAAAGCTCTAAAAAAAAATCTCAGGGAAGTCATGATTAGAGATGGGTAAGTTAAATACATATAATAAATTAATCAGGATGGTTTTAATCACCAATGCCATTTTTTGTTTGTTTATCTAGCATGACCCTAAAAGGGTGCTTTGTTTTCAAGTATGTACTAGAGAATGGACTGTGAAT
>NW_007092176.1:0-830 GCF_000164805.1 Carlito syrichta
TCGCCGTCCTTGGAGTGTTGGCCCTGGCAGTCCCCAAATCCAGAAGCGGTGCCGTGTATGTGTGCAGGTTGCAGGTTCTGGTTCTTGTGTTCAGCAGAAGGTGATAGGGGTGGGAGTACAGAATCAGAGTGTTCCTTTACTCCAAACTGGGTGAGTGTTTAAAAATAGAATAAATATATCCTGGCTCTCTCCTGCTCCTGTTCCTGCTCCCTTGCTCTCCTTACCTCTCCTGTTATCCTTGAAAACACAAAGGTTTGAGAAGGAATATCCTTAGCCCTCAGAAAGAAGTTTAAATTCATGCTAAAGAGTCTTGGACTTCTTGTAAAACCATTTTTGCTGTGTTTCTTTTTGGTACAAGGGAAGGGATGAAATTTGCTTTCAGCTTGACTTTTGCAGAGCCAGAGTTTCTCCTGGCTGGCCAAATAAGAGTGCTCTGGGGATGAACGTGTTGGACTGTGAGAATGCTTTTGGTGCCTTTTCAGTCTACCCATTTAAAAATAACTCAGTCCATCTCTTAGATTTGAGAATCAGTAACAACACGAAGGCAGATAGTGGAAAAATCGCCACACAGACTTGGGGAAATGGTGAGTAGGGGGAAGTGCCTCTCCAAGCACTGTTTCTGGTAGTATGAATTCTCAGTTTGCCCAGATATGGGGAGAGAGAAGAGGGATCTCTGGGGACTCGTCCTTCAACTGTTTCAACTCCAGGCTTGGGACTGTGCTGGAGCCACGGGAGGACTCGTTGCTGTGGTCAGCTGTCAACTTGTTTGCAGCTTGCTTCTCCAGGCCCTTTAGTCTTGAGGAGGTTTAGCTTTGTGCTCCTGTGGCAGT
>NW_007092177.1:0-399 GCF_000164805.1 Carlito syrichta
TGCTGGGCTCCGACGATCCTTCTGCCTCAGCCTTCCAAGTAGCCAGAATTACAGGCATGCCCTACCACGTCCTGCTGATTTTTTTTATTTATTGTGGAGATGAAGTCTCGCTGCCCAGGCAGGTCTCGAACCCGCGGGCTCAGGCAATCCACTCACCTCAGTCTTGGGATTACATGCTGAGCCACCGAGCCCGGCCCATCCATATGTTTTAATTGTATCACACATTAAATGATATCAAATAAATGACTCAGCAGGTTAGACTAAATCTCTATATGCATTTACAATGGCACAGGACTCCAGACTTATTTCACTTTTTTTAATAATACCAGTGGAATTAATATTTTATTTTATTTATTTATTTATTTTGAGTTGGAGTCTCACGCTGTCGCCCAGACTGGA
>NW_007092178.1:0-574 GCF_000164805.1 Carlito syrichta
TCTTTCAAATTACAAATTAAGAAGCAAAAGTTTACACCAGAGCCCTGAATCCATAGCCAGTCATTAGAAAGAACTTCTTGTTGCTGTAGCCTTAACCACATTTTTCCACGCCGAAATAAAAACACAGACCCTTATTTTATTGAAACGTGCTTAGATAAAATATCCTGTTGCTGATTGTTAGTTAACTTATTTTTGAAATGTATCCCAGTTGACTGACTGGATATGTTTCATTGACGACAGCAACTGTATACTGCTACTTCAAATGCATTCTCCAGATGTGTGTCTTTTTCCCTGCGGAGGTATGTGGAGCTTTCTGGCATGTTTTCTTTCTGACCACGTTGGCGTGTTTCCCTGTGTTAACGTTACGTGGGAGTTGTTGCGGGGTGTCAGACACCTACTCTGCACAATGAATGGTACCTGCTGTCAATCTCTCTCTTGTGGGGGCGGGGCTCCGGGTCCCTCGCCATTGCGGGGCTGCAGCGCCCTGGCGTGAGGACGGCGCGTCGCGTCCCGGCCGCGTGACCTGCTGGGTTGACGCGATCCTTCCTCAGAATCCTGCCTGCGAGCACCGAGG
>NW_007092179.1:0-477 GCF_000164805.1 Carlito syrichta
TGCTTCTGCACTGCATGTGGACTGAAAAGTAGAGCAACATCTTTGGAAATCAGTGTGGCGGTTTCTAAAGGGACAAGAAATTGACCTACCATGTGACCCTGTAATTCCCCTGGTGGGAACAAACCTGGAGGAACTCAGATCTTTTACAGAAAGATATCTGCACAAGCATGCTTATTGCAGCTCTAATCACATTTGAAAAAAACCTGACACCAACCATGTCGCCTTCAAAGCTGGAATGGATAAAATGAATGTGGAACATACACAAAATGGAATGTTATGCATCCCTGACAAGTGACAGGTATAAGGATTTTGCAGAAAGCTTGATGAATATGAATTAGGTCATTTTCCGTGAATTATCACTATAACAAAGAATAGAGATCCAAATGTTCTCCCTCCTGAGCTGGACTTGATCGATTAGAGTGCTAGAAGAAAGTGATTGGCAGTAGTAGAAAACGGTTTTGGGGTAGGGGTGGGATT
>NW_007092180.1:0-591 GCF_000164805.1 Carlito syrichta
CTCGACCTGCTGGGCTCCGGTGATCCTTCCGCCTCAGTCTTCCGAGTAGCCGGAACTACAGGCATGCGCTACCACGCCCGGTTGATTTTTTGATTTATTGTAGAGATGAGGTCTCGCTGCCCAGGCGGGTCTCGAACCCGCGGGCTCAGGCAATCCACTCACCTCAGCCTCCCAACGGCACGGGATTACAGGCTGAGCCACCGAGCCCAGCTCTTTTTTTTTTTTTTTTTAGTTGGAATCTCACTCTGTCGCCCAGACTGGAGTGCAGTGGCCGCTCCCGACCACCGCAGCCTCGACCTGCTGGGCTCCGGCGATCCTTCCGCCTCAGCCTTCCGAGTAGCCGGAATTACAGGCGTGCGCTATCACGCCCGACTGATTTTTTTGATTCATTGTAGAGATGAGGTCTCCCTGCCCAGGCGGGTCTCGAACCCGCGGGCTCAGGCAATCCACTCACCTCAGTCTCCCAAAGGCGCGGGATTACAGGCTGAGCCACCGAGCCCGGCTGGGGTAAATTCTCTTAAGCTCCATGCAGGTTAGTATCTGCTGAGGCAGCGCCTGGCATCTTCAGGAGAAGGGCACTTTCCTCTGGTC
>NW_007092181.1:0-568 GCF_000164805.1 Carlito syrichta
AAAAATTAGAGCGATATAAAACCCGTGGAAAATTTGACCTTGTTTTCGTAAGATGAATCCATCAATGGCTGAGTTCACAGAAGTGGTTTCAGTGGTTAGTTTGCAATGTGCTCATCAGAAATTGTTGTTCAGCCAGGCTCGGTGGCTCAGCCTGTAATCCCATGCCTCGGGAGGCTGAGGTGAGTGGATTGCCTGAGCCCGCGGGTTGGGAACCTGCCTGGGCAACTTGGCGAGACCTCATCTCTACAATAATCAAAAAATTAGACGGGTGTGATAGTGCACGCCTGTAGTTCCAGCTACGTGTAAGGCTGAGGTGGAAGGATTGCCAGAGCCCAGCAGGTCGAGGCTGCGGTGGCTGGGAGCGGCCACTGCGCTCCAGTCTGGGCAACAGAGTGAGACTCCAACTCAAAAAAAAAGAAAAGAAAGAAATGGTTGTTCAATTTTGCTCTCTGTGCTCTTCGTAACTGAAAACAGTGGCTCACTAAAGAATGTTCAGTCAGAAAGTGATGTCAGGAATAATCCCTGATGGTGAACTTCTTCAAAAGTGGAATGACGCATGGGGTCACAA
>NW_007092182.1:0-839 GCF_000164805.1 Carlito syrichta
ATATGGACTGTATTTGCCAACGAATAAGTTTCACCACTATTCCTAACAAAATGCAATAAAGCGCTCAAGTAAAGCATTTAGGACTGATGAAACAAAATGAATTATTGGAAGAGGGGAAATCCTAAAAATGACATAAGTGTGCCTTAAACATTTCACTGGAATCTCAACATACAGTACTTTCATTCAGGGTCAATGTCTCATATAAAGCCAAGGCACTCCCTCTGAGCACGAATCCCTTACTTGGCATTCCATGTCATTTTTCTCACCCAAGCAGCATTCATGATATCTCATCTCTGATTTCCAGTTACAGGGAAGGGGAGTCTTATCTTTCACGGCTGCTTTACTCACACTTAACTCAGCAGAATTAAAGCATTTACCATTTGACCTGCTACTCTTTCCAAATATGCAACTTATCTTTACACAGAAACAACTTTTCCACTCATATTTTTAGAGTGTCTACTTAATTAATTTGCCTATTTGCAATCCAGGCACAATTGACATAAAAACAACTGGCTAGACAGGGCACGGTGGCTCAAGCCCGTAATTCCAGCACTTTGGGAGGCCGAGGCGAGAGGATTGCCTGAGCCCAGGGGTTCAAGACCAGCATAGGCACCTTGGTGAGACCTTGTCTCTACAATAAATCCAGAAAAATTATTGTTCATAATAAAAAATATTGATATAAGTTGGAGGACAAGCCAATGTGGCAGGTGTACAGTTCACGGCTGGGCAGGAAGGCGGGTTGCTGGTGCAGCACCCACAGAGGGCTGGTGCGGGTCTGTAGGGCCAGTGGGCGGAGGCGGGGAGGGCTTGGGTGTGCCTGAGGGGCTCCTGGTGGTCTC
>NW_007092183.1:0-1052 GCF_000164805.1 Carlito syrichta
CTCCAAAAGACAGTTTTGCTTTTTTGAGGTCTTTCTCCTGTTTCCAAGTAAGATTACATTCTGAGATATTGAAGATTAGGCCTTCTACAGATGAATTTTAGAGGCACACAGTTCAATACAAAACATTACCTGCTTAGTAATTTTTTATTTTAATTTTTTTGTTTGTTTTTTTTTGAGTTGGAGTCTCACTCTGTTGCCCAGACTGGAGTGCAGTGGTCACTACCGGCCACTACAGCCTCGACGTGCTGAGCTCCAGCGATCCTTCTGCCTCAGCCTTCTAAGTAGCTGAAACTACAGGCACGTGCTACCACGCCCGGCTGATTTTTTGATTTATTGTAGAAATGAGGTCTCGCCAAGTTGCCCAGGTGGGTCTCAAACCCACGGGCTCTGGCAATCCACTCACCTCAGCCTCCCAAGGCGCAGGATTACAGGCTGAGCCACAGAGCCCGGCTTATTTTTATTATTAATAATAATAATTTTTATAGTCCCGAGGTCTTGCTGTGCTGCTCAGGCTGGTCTCAGACTCCTGGACTCAAGCACTCCTCTCTCATTGGCCCCCAAACTCTGGGATTACAGGTGTAAGCCATTGTGCCTGGCAAGAATTATTTATATTAAATTTTCTCTGTCCAAATAGGTGGTATGGTTTCTGTCTCCTGAATAGATCCTTACTGATACAAGGGATTAAGACTTGAAAAGTCAAAGGAGGAAGTGATTTATTCTGACAATGAGGATAGAGTACAATGACTTCAACCAGACTTTGAAAGTTGACTTGGATTTTGATAGATAGAGAATGTGAGTAAAATATGAATTTCAGGAGACACTGAGTATGGTGACCAGGCTGCAGTGCAGGATTTATCAAGGAGTGCCCTCAAGGGACACAGAGGCCTAACCAGTGTGGATTTTGGTGGCATAGCAATGAACCCAGGCTTTTTCTCTGGGCAATGAAGAACTATCAAATGTGTCTGAAGAGGAGCAGAACAGGATTGAATGTGTCAGAGGAGTATCAAGAAACTGCCTGAGGTCATAGCCATAGGATTGGAATAAGACTCACA
>NW_007092184.1:0-637 GCF_000164805.1 Carlito syrichta
TCATCCTGGAGGCAGTAGGTTCCTCCCTTGAGGTGATTATTAAAGCACCCATCACCCAGAAGGAGAGCCAGAGAGGAGAGAGAGAGGAAGAAAACACTGAAGAACAAATCAGTCTTAAAATTAAAAAAAAATCACTTCAACACAAATAGAATAAGTGATAGAAGATAGTTTTTCTTTCAGGAAAGTCATAAGAGGGAGCAGAAAAGGCTAGAAAAAAAACTAAAAGCATTTGAATGAATAATTCTAGATATTAATTAACATTGTTGCTTTTGTCTTTAATAAATTGCATATCAGTATGCATGGTAGGGTGTAGCTTCAGGTTTTTTAAAGTTTGTCCAAGTTCTTATTTTTCAGTTCAGGCAGTCTCATGCACTCTTTCTAAAGATGACTAACCAGTGGGCTCATAGAATTGGGGGAAAGTTAGATGATAAAATAAAATTAGAATGAATCAGCGAGTTGGCTAAGATTAAGTTAAGATTTAAGTGATGCTGCATTTTCTACCAAAGAAATGATTCTTTCCACCGTATTGAAGTAAGAAAAATGAGACATTTCTGGTAACCAATGGGATGTCACGCCACCAAATGTATATTTACTGCCTAAGTGTTTCTTTTATATTTCCACTCTTTTTTATTTTTTT
>NW_007092185.1:0-615 GCF_000164805.1 Carlito syrichta
TCAGTCTTCCGAGTAGCCGGAATTACAGGTGCGCGCTTCCAAGCCTGGCTAATTTCTTGATTTTATTGTAGAGATGAGGTCTCGCCTGCACAGGTGGGTCTCGAACCAGCGGGCTCAGGCAAACCACTCACCGCAGACTCCCAGAGGCGCGGGATTACAGGGTGAGCCACCAAGCCCGGCTGAGAATTTATTGTTTTGAGTTGGAGTCCTTTTCTGTAGCCCAGGCTGCAGTACAGAGGCACTCTCATGGACACCCCGTGTCAACCTGCTGAGCTATGGTGATCCTGCTGCCTCAGACTTCAAGGTACCCAGAACTGCAGGTGCCCTAGCACCCCTGGCTAATTTTTAAATTTTATTGTAGAGAGCAGGTCACGCCAATTTGCCTGGGGTGTTCTCAAACCCTCAGGCAGAGGCAGTCCAGTCGCCTTGGCCTCCCAAACTGCTGGGATGACAGGCGGCGCTCCTGAGCCCGCCCTCAGCTGAGAATGAAAAAATAACACATCAAGGGAATATTAATTGGCATTAAATATATGAATAAGCAGTAGGAAGATGAGTTTTTAAAAATATCACAGTTGTCTCTAAAATTCAAATATATTCAGGATGGATCATATTTAA
>NW_007092186.1:0-403 GCF_000164805.1 Carlito syrichta
CCGGCCGAAAGAAGGAGTCTCTCCGCAGCACCCGTCTTCCCCTCCATCCGCATCTCCGTCCCGTCGCCTACCTCCAAGTCGAGCCTAAAAAGAGAGGGAAAGCCTCACCGAGGGAGTCAACAACCGGTGGAGACCAAAAGCAGGAAAACCCACGTCTCGTGCGCCTTCCCTCTGTGCCCAGCCAACCAAACAAGAGACCTCCACCACAAGACGGAAACCACTTCAAAAAGAAAAAGGAAAAAAGGGAGAAAAGAAGGACGAACAAAAAGAAGGAAGGAAGGAAGGAAGGAAGGAAGGAAGGAAGGAAGGAAGGAAGGAAGGGGAAGGAGAGGAGGAGAAAGGGGATGGTAATGAAAAGACAAGGATGAAGGGAGAAGAATAGAGGGGAGAAGGAAGAGAAGGG
>NW_007092187.1:0-769 GCF_000164805.1 Carlito syrichta
ATAAAATTTTGTTGTCCAACACAGGACATTTCAGAAAATAAAACGAGTTAGTTAACGAGTTGTTAAGTCAGTTAGTTTACTAGTTACTTAACGAGTTAGTTAAGTCAGTTAGTTAACTAGTTACTTAACGAGTTACTTAATGAGTTACTTAAGTCAGTTAGTTAACTAGTAACTTAACGAGTTAGTTAAGTCTGTTAGTTAACTAGTTAGTTAAGTCTGTTAGTTAACTAGTTAGTTAAGTCGGTTAGTTAACTAGTTAGTCGACTAGTTAATTAAGTCACTTAATTAACTAGTTTGTTAGCCAGTTAATTAAGCCACGGAGTTAACTAGTTAGTTAAGTGTTTAGTTAGTTAACTCGTTAGCTAACTTGTTAGTTAGCTAACTTGTTAGTTGGTTAGTTAACTAGTTAGTTGGTTAACTAGCTAGTTGGTCAACTAGTTAACAAGTTAACTCTCGAACTAGCTAACTAGTCAACTGGTTAGTTAGCTGGTTAAATAGTTTAACTAGTTAGTTGACTAGTTAGTTAGTTAAAGAGTTGGTTAGTTAACTAGTTAGCTAGCTGGTTAGTTGACTCGTTAGTTAGCTGGTTAGTTGACTAGCTAGCTGACTAGTTAGTTGACTAGTTCGTTAACTAGTTAAGTCAGTTAGTTTATAGTTAGTTAAGTTGCTGGCTTTACTAGGTTAGCTGACTTAACTAGTTAGCTAACTAGCTAGCTGCTGATTTAACTAGTTAGCTACCCAGTTAGGCACCTGGCTAGCCAACTGACTT
>NW_007092188.1:0-348 GCF_000164805.1 Carlito syrichta
CATGAAATACTCCCTGTTCTGTTTGTACGCAGGGAATTCTTTAGACAACTGCTCTCTGATGGTGATTTTCTGGCTTTGAAGAAATTTCTTCTCACATATGAACAGATTAGAACTCAGTCAAAGGCTCATGGGAACTCTGTGAAGGTTTCTGAATCTCAATTTTTCTATAGCTCCTTCTCCTACAGTCTTCTGCTCCACAAATTCTAATTGCCTTCAACTTCCTCTACTCTGATGTATTTTTTTCTTAATCTTACAATAATGTAAATTAGGCTTGTTTGGTTTTTATTTTTACTCTGTGTGGTGACCTGAAAACTGTAGGCAGGAAGCTGATGTAATTTTAGAGCTCAC
>NW_007092189.1:0-309 GCF_000164805.1 Carlito syrichta
GCCCGGGTGGGGGGCTCGGGGCGGTGGCGGGCGGCCTCGGGCTACCCCTGCTCTGCTCGTCTGCCCGCGGGCGCCAGAGGCCATATTGGAGGAGCGGCGGCCGCGGCGGGAGGAGCCATGTTGGCGGCTGTTTATCCCGCTCCCCTCGGGTTCGGCGCGCCCTCCCCGTGCCCCCTCCCCCACCGCCAGTTCCCCTTCCCTCTCCTCCCCTCCCTGCGGGCGGGCAATTCAAACCCGAAAGGGCGGGAAGGCGGCGCTCGGGGTTGGCGGGCGGGGGAACACGCTGCCGCCAAAAAACCGCCGCCGTGA
>NW_007092190.1:0-787 GCF_000164805.1 Carlito syrichta
ATCCTCCTTGCTCCTGTGGAAAGCTTCCTCACGTTGTTATTCAGAGGAACTGAACCAGTCAGTGGCACTGTGTTGCCTCATAGCACCCAGCTCAATTTTGGTTCAAAAGAGGAAAGATAGTAGTGAATTGAAGAAAAGGGAACACATGACAAGGTATATTCTGACCAAATCAAGTCTGCAGCCATTCAGGGGAGTAGAAGAGAGGACAGGGACAGAAACAAAGAGTAGATTGCCCATTATGCCTTTGCTTCTCAAGTTAAGATGCTGGACTCTAGCATCCAGTGGCTGTGGAAGAAAAACTTGACCAATCACAGGTCCCAGTTATGAGTATGCTGTAGGAGGATAAAGAAGACTGTTTTCTGATGCTTTAGCATCAGCTTAAGAGCTACTTGGCTTTAGCCAAAAGACTTTTCAGTCTTAGATGGAAAACTGAATTCAGACTACTAGAACCTAGCTGGGAGAGAAGGAGGCCAATCCAGGAGTAAAGGCCTCAGGAAGAGGATAGAGCCAGGTCATGTATATGGCCAGTTCTCCAGGTGATAACTAGTCGTGGGTCTTATCATTTTCAGGCACAACTTGGAATGATTTGTCAGTGAACCTGTGAGCCCGACACGGTGGCGTGCATCTCAAATACCTTCCAGCTACAAGGAAGGGTGAGTCGGGGGCATAGCCTGAGTCCACCAGTTGGAGTCTGCGATGCCCATGAGCACCTCACTGCACTCTAGCCTGGGCGACAAGAGTGAGAATTCACACAAAAAAAGAAACAAGATGCCTACAACTCCTCGTA
>NW_007092191.1:0-691 GCF_000164805.1 Carlito syrichta
CAAAGGTTAACTCCAAATGGATCAGAGACCTAAATATAAAACCTCAAACCATAAGAACCTTAGAAAATGAAGGACATACCCTCCTGGAAATCAGAACTGGCATCCAATTCCTGAACAAAACCCGAAACCCACAGGCCATAAGAGAGAAGATAGACAAGTGGAACCTTATTAAACTGACAAGCTTCTGCAAAGCCAAAGAAACCATCAAGAGAGCAGGGAGACAGCCTACAGACTGGGAAAAAGTATTTGCCAACACCAGGTCTGACAAAGGGTTAACATCCTGGATCTACAAGGAACTAAAATGTGCTGAAAAAAAACAAATAACAAAACCCCATTATAAAATGGGCAAGAGATATGAACAGACACTTCACAAAGGAAGACATTCAAGCAGCCAACAGACACATGAAGAATTGTTCAACCTCACTAATCATCAGGGAGATGCAAATCAAAACCACACTGAGATACCACCTAACTCCAGTCAGAATGGCAATTATCAACAGCTCAAAAAATAACAGCTGCTGGAGAGGGTGTGGTGAAAAGGAACACTTCTACACTGTTGGTGGGAGTGTAAACTAGTGCAACCTCTGTGGAAAGCAGTGTGGCGACTCCTAAAAGCTCTAAATATCAACCTCCCATATGACCCCGCAATTCCCCTACTGGGAATATATCCTGAAGAACTCAAATCACTCTG
>NW_007092192.1:0-834 GCF_000164805.1 Carlito syrichta
CTAAGATAAAGCTCATAACTATCAACTTTAGGGCTGTGTTGGGTACTATATACTTGACGCATGTTAGAGTTGATGTATTTGATGATGGTGATCATGGTCTTAAGAAATTGTTTGGTGTATTCCAAAGCAGTGTCTTAATTGGACGGTGAGCAGAAAACCACTTGCTAGTTTCTGAAAATGTAAATTGACAGACTTCAATCACTTCTGTTCAATTTGGAATTAAAGGTGGGGATTAAAAATACTTGAACAAAAAACCTCTAACCCCAGTTCAATGATGAGTGAAACACCAGAAAATCTCCATTTGAGGGACCTTCCACAGAAGTCATGAGCAGCACTCCTCAGAAAGGTCAAAAGGATCAAGGTCATCCAAACAACAGAAGTCTGAGAAACGGTCACAGCTAAAGGGGATGCTGAGGAAACAAGATGACTGAGTGTAATTCAGATCTTGGATGGACTCCTGGAATGGAAAAGGGACATTAGGAAAAAACTGAGGAAACTTGAATACAGGTTGGGCTTTAGTTAATAATAATAATGTACCAATATGGATTCAATAATTGTGACCGATGTACTGCACCCATGTAAGACAATAATGATGGAAGCCGGTGATGGGGTCTGTGGGAACTCTGTATGCTGTTATTATAGTTTTCCTGTAGATTTTAAAGGATTGTAAGATAAAGTTACTTTTTAAAAATTGGGAATACATTTTGCAGGAAAGAGTTTCCGCCATAAGATTAATGTGTAGAGCCCAAATGCTACCGTTTGACTAGGGATGAAAGGTCTGAATTTTCGGATGCCCACATTCTCACTAGTACTGGAGTGTCGCTCAGATGCAGC
>NW_007092193.1:0-541 GCF_000164805.1 Carlito syrichta
TGATTGTAAGTGTAGCCTTTTCTAAAAGCATTGGAGTAACTGCATTATGGTCAAGCAGAACATTTGTCAAAAGTGATCATCAGAGTTTGCCTGAAGGGCCCTGCTCTGGTATGTGTCTGAATTCTAGGCTAGGATTTTAGATAATTGGGCCTATTGCCCAGTGAAGAAATGACAAAAGGCCTTTTTACTTTCAATGGAGTTAATGATAGCTGGAGTTCCCAGGCCCCTTTACATCCTCTCTTCATTTCATCACGGGATAAGTTATCATTTCTCGCCTTATCTATTATCATGTTAATCACGAAATTTCTCTTTCTGTGAATGAGTGAGCATGTGATATATATTCTCCAATGAACTGCCTCTGGGAGAGGAAACTTTGTTGTGGAGAATGTGTGAGAAGTAAGCAGTAAATGTTAATTAAAGGTCAGATTGATGTTATCACTGAGGTTTCCCTGGAGTGGAGTACATTACTTTATTGGTTTGGCTATTGATCCAGAATTGTGTGGGAGTGTGCAAGTCTTCTGAAATGCATTATGCAGGCTCA
>NW_007092194.1:0-842 GCF_000164805.1 Carlito syrichta
AAACCTCAATTTCTCAACAAACTCATCTTCGAAAAACCATCCACCACCCACCACTGGGGTAAGGAGAACCTATTCAGTATATGGTGCTGGGAAAACTGGCTGACCACATGCAGAAGATTCAAACAAGACCCCTATGTAATCCCATACACAAAAATTAACTCTAGATAGATCAGAGACCTAAATGTAAAACCTCAAACCATAAGAACTTCAGAAAATGCAGGACATACCCTTATGGAATTTGAAACTGGCATCCAATTCCTGAGCAAAAACCTAAATGCACGGATCATAAGAGATAAAATACAAAAGTGGGGCCTCATTAAACTGACAAGCTTCTGCAAAGCCAAATAAACCATCAAGAGAGCAGGGAGACAGCCAACAGACTGGGAAAACGTATTTGCCAACTCCATGTCTGACAAAGGCCTAACATCTAGGATCTACAAAGAACTCAAACGTGCTGAAAAGAAAAAAGCAACCCCATTACAAAGTGGGCAAAAAACAAGAACAGACCCTTGTCAAAAGAAGACTTACGAGTGGTCAACAGATACATGAAGAAATGTTCAACATTACTAGTGATAAGGGAAATGAAAATTAAAACTACACTGAGATAACACCTAACTCCAGTAAAGAATGGCCATTAACAATAGGTGCTGGAGAGGATGTGGTGAAAAGGGAATACTTCTACACTGTTGGTGGGAATGTAAACTAGTGCAGCCTCTATGGAAATCAGTGTGGCAATTCCTAAAAGCTCTAAAAGTCAACCTTCTATATGACCCTGCAATTCTCCAACTGGGAGTATACCCTGAAGGACTCAAATCACTCTACAAAAAAGATACCTGTGCACG
>NW_007092195.1:0-610 GCF_000164805.1 Carlito syrichta
GAATTGGGTCAGATCCCCGGTCATGACTGGAAACCATGTGTGTGGGGGGGTCATGTTTGAAGCTTGCCAAATGACATCATTGGTGAAAAGGTCTATAACCTGCTAGGTTAAGTTCACGGGTTGGTGGGGATTGGGGCTTGCTCGGAGGGACCCTAACCCTGTCATGAAGAAGCAGAAGAAGTATGACATAGTCTTAGCTTTAGAGGATTGTCCTTGTCCTGTTTGCTTTTCCATTCCAGAATGTAGTTCTGCAGTACTGCAAATGGCTCAGCTGGTTGTACGTGGGTGTAGTGGATCCACGGGACAATGCCGTCTACCTTGAGTGTGGTGGGTGTGGTTAAGACAACAACATAGGGCCCCTTCTAGAGTGGTTCCAGTGTATGGTGCTGGTGGCGGTGGATGTACACCCAGTCTCCTGGTCTATAACGGTGCGGGTTCGGGGGTGGCCCGGTCTCATAGAGAGCCTTTAGAATGGGCCACACCTGTTCATGTGCCCTTTGCAGTGCCCACAAAGAAAAAAGAAGTTGTTGGTCATCGAATTCAGTCAGGGTTTCAGATTTCAAACTCGGAACAATAGGCAGTGGAATACCAAACATGATTTCGAAAGAAA
>NW_007092196.1:0-6624 GCF_000164805.1 Carlito syrichta
GATTTCATCATTGAACTAGGAGTTGTTTAGCATCATGCTGTTTAGTGTCCATGTCTTTGTGGGTTTTGGGGGGACCTTGTTTGTGTTAATGTTTATTTTTATTCCACTGTGGTCCAAGAAGATGCATGATAGAATTTAGGTCCTTTTAAATTTGCTTATGCTTGATTTATGGCCAATAATGTGGTCGATCTTGGAATACGTTCCATACGGTGATGAGTAGAATGTGTATTCTCTGGTCTTTGGATGGAGTGTTCTGTAGGTATTAATTAAGTTCATTTGGTCCAGAGTCACACTGAGGTTCTGAATCTTGTTGCTGATTTTTTGTCCTGATGATCTGTCGAGGGTTGTGAGTGGGGTATTAAAGTCCCCATTTATGATGGTGTTAGAGTCAATATCTTTCTTTAGTTTTCCTAGGAAAACTAAAGTTGGTGCACCTATGTTAGGTACATATATGTTTAGGATAGATATTTCTTGTTGATGGAGTGAGCCTTTTATCATTATGTAATGGCCTTCTGTATCTTTTAAAATTTTTGATAGCTTAAATGGTATTTTGTCTGAAATTAGAATCATGACTCCTCCTTTCTTTTGTGTTCCATTCACCTGGAAATTTGTTTCCCATCCTCTTACTTTGAGTCTGTGCATGTCCTTTCTAGTGAAATGGGTCTCTTGAAGGCAGTATATTGTTGCCTGGTGATATTTTATCCATTTTGCCATTCTATGTCTTTTCAGTGGTGCATTTAGTCCATTCACATTCAGGCTAATTATTAAAATGTGAGAGTTCTCCCTTATCATAGAGTTCTTTTTGAATTGTTCTTCCATTTGGTTTATTGTCTTTCTTTTGTTTTGGGGGTTGGTTCATGTGTATTTTATTCTTTTTCCTGTACTCTTGTGAAGAACGTTGCTCCTTTTTTCCCCTTTTCTTCTGTGTTTAGTACTTTCTTAAGTGCTTCATGTAGTGGTGGTTTGGTGGCAGCATAAGTTCTTAGGGAATGGATATCTGGGAAAGATTTTAATTCTCTCTCGCTGATGAAGCTTAATCTGGCAGGGTAGGTTATTCTTGGTTGAAATTGTTTATCTTTTAGTACTTTGAAGATAGAGCTCCAAGCTCTCCTAGCCTGCAGGGTTTCTGTAGATAAATCTTCTGCTATTCTAATTGGTTTTCCATGGTAGGTTATCTGGCCTTTTTCTCTTGCTGCCTTTAGGATTTTTTCTTTTATGCCTACTTTGTTTAGGCGAATTATTATGTGTCTAAGAGTTGGTTTTCTCATTTGTTTTCTTGCAGGGGTTCTCTGGATCTCTTGTGTTTGAATTTTTGCATCATTGATTAGATAAGGGAAGTTTTCTTGAATGATCTCATGGAAGGTTTGTTCCAATGTGGTCTCTGTCTCTCTTTCTGGCTCAGGCATGCCAATTACTCTTAGGTTAGGCTTCTTGAGGTAATTGCTCATCTCTTGAAGGTTTTTTTCTGTCTTTTTGAGAGTTTGGGTTAGCTCTATATTTTGGTTCTCCAGCTCTGAGATTCTTTCTTCTGCTTGGGTAATTCTGCTTTCCAAGCTTATCAGTTTATTGTTTATTTCATTCACAATATTCTTTATCACTGTTATCTCAGATATCAGCTCCTTTCTAGTTTCTTCTTGAGTCTCCTCAATTCTTTTTAGTCTTTTCATTAATGTCTCGATGTCTGTTTGCATTTTGAGACCAGTCATTGTGTGGGCTCTTCATTGTTTTCATTCCAGTCAGTTTTCTCAGTGTCTGCCCTCCCAGGATTCTGGGAGAGACCCATATTCTTCTTTTGGTTTTTCTTCATTTGTGTAGATTTTTCTCTCTCATTCCTTAGTGGTTAAGGTTCCTGAGACCTAATCTCCAGCCTCTCCCCTCTGTTTCTGTTGTAGGCAGTTAGTTTGTTGCCTGGGAGATCTGTGACACTGGTTTCTATTCAGCATAGGGGAGGGGCTTTGTCTCCTGTTAATGACATCACAGTGGGAACTGAGGTAGAGGCTCTGATAGATGGGCGGGGCAATATGATGTAAATATGCCTTGAAAATGGTGGAGGAGCCAGGCTCGGTGGCTCAGCCTATAATCCTGCGCTTTTGGGAGGCTGAGGTGAGTGGATTGCCTGAGCCCGCGGGTTCGAGACCCACCTGGGCAGCAAGACCTCATCTCTACAATAAATCAAAAAATCAGCCGGGCATGATAGCGTATGCCTGTAATTCCAGCTACTTGGAAGGCTGAGGTGGAAGGATCGCTGGAGCCCAGCAAGTTGAGGCTGCAGTGACCAGGAGCGGCCACTGCACTCTAGTCTGGGTGGCAGAGTGAGACTCCAACTCAAAAAAAGAAAAAAAGAAAAGAAAATGGCAGAGGTGGTGGTTTTTTCTTTCACATTTAGGGATGCTCCTGTGGGTCTCTAGGTGAGACCAGCTGCACAGCTGGGCGCTGGATCTGGGGTGTCTCCAGCAGGCTGGGGTGGAGGAGAGGGTTGGGTGTTCCCTCCTCTGGAGCTGGAAGCCTGCAATTATCACCTTACACCAGCTTGGGGTTCTTCCCCCTTACTCAGGCTTGTGGTTGCGCATTCTGAGTGCCTCAGCCAGGGTGGGCCCAGGGCTTCCAATCTCCAAAGCTCCAGATGGCAGGTGGTGGCTCTGGGTCCCTCCCAGTGCACTTTAGCCAGAAATGGGACTGGTATCTCTAAGGGGTGGGCTCTCAGAGTCTTCCTGCATGATTGGCAGCTTGGCGCTGGGTGCTGCTCATGACCATGTAGCCGGAGATGGAGCTGGGATCCGGGATTTGGGATTCCTCAGCCGGCCGGAATCACATATAGTGGAGCAGCCGTGGTCCGGCCACAATGTCTGGCCCTGTGTGGGACCAAAAGTCCCCAAACCTCATACCAGTGTGGCTGGAGGTGGGCGGGGGACTGCAGGAAGAAAAGTAAGAGTCTTTTTGGGAAACTCACATTCGGAGAATCTCAGGGATCCACCTATGTTGTCGCCATCTTCAGGTCACCTCCCCCTTCCAGGTATTTTAATGCACATTACAGATGAAGAAACTCTTATGCAGAGTTCATCCTGCAATAGAAAATATATTTTCTTCTTGTACTCAAGGAAAACACCTGAGTTCTTTGATAGCTCTTCCGTTAACGTTGTAGCATTGGAAACACCTCTTTAAAAATTTGTTATTTGTTAATATCAGAAATAAAATTTCTAAAACTTTTTATTTAGGTTTTGACACATTTTGGCTCATTAACCACTGAAAATTTCAGCACAAAGAAGGACAGACGTAATCATTTCTTAACAACTGTGATCCAGATTGAGCCAATAAATGCTGTTCAGTCTTAATTGCTCTTTCTCATTTGCATAGTAAATTTACCTTTCTGAATAAAACTTTAGCTGCTTTCATTACATTTAGATCCTAACACCCACCCATCCCAACCCAAACCTGGACAAAGAGTGCAGTGTACCAGCCAGTGTACTGTGGTTGGAAAGGTAAATCCAGAGTTTGAATAGGTTCACCAAACTCAGCTTTTAATCATCTAATGGGAAATGAAGAACACTATTGAGACTGTGATATACAATAATATAGCAAATTTGCATTCCTTGTTATAGATTGTTTATATTTTTATTATTTCATTGTGCAAAATGTAGGTTAACTGAAAGTTTAAGAATGATGCAGAACAAGATAACTTTTCAATACATAATAAGCAAATACGTTAAAACAAGTGTTTATTGAATTCTATAAGAACAAGATAGTGAACAAAATCCTCATATAAACAACTGAAAGTTGACAAAATTATCCTATAAACCAGAAAATATTATACATTTGAATTATATTACAAGCATGATTGACTACAAGGATAGAAAAGTTTTAAACTCTATTTACTACATTTCAATATGTTGAAGTTAATTAATGATTGTCCAAATAACTGGAAAACATTTTAGATCTTTTTAAATCAAAATAATAGTTTAGTATAGTGACATTGTACATATCTTGCAAAAGAAATTAGACAATAGTGTCTGTTATTTTCCTTGGTTTGGGAAAGGATGATAATTTATTATGGTTGTATCTGTTTTGATACACAACACAGAAACACAAACATGATTTTACTATTTAAAATAAAAATGTTCTATTTAAAATTAATTTTTTCATGTGCTTAATTTTAACTAAAGATGCTAAACAATAATAGTTTAAACCTTAAAGGTTTAATGGTAAACATCAAAGAATTACAGTTAAGTTCTACAAAACAAGTCAAATTCATAAGTCATGTTTTATATTGTATAGAATTCTCTGCAGTTTCCTGTACTTTAGTTAGTAATTTTAATTTTCAAGTTTTGCTTCCTTTTTTATTTCAAGTAATGGCTATGAAGCCTTCATACTTTTGGATACAACTTCAATATAAAAAATATTGATTAGAGCTAAAGAGCAATAATTGTGGTATATTTAAATTTAGTCTTGGTCAAGGTAGAAAAATCACAAATAGGAAATGTCAACTCAGCAATTTGTGTTGGTCTTCTAAGGTACTTGGATATATGGAACTCTTCAAATGTGAACGCTAAAAGAATTGGAAAGCTAAAACCTCTTGTTACCATGTGTGGACATCAGTTTTCTCAAAAATTTACACAACAGCACTTAACCCATGAACACTTTTTAAAAGGAGGATTTTTACTTTTATTTAAAGATTATTTCATTCATCATTTCACAAATATTTATTGACTAAATCCTACATGATGGGCACTGTCCCAGGATACCAGACAAACTTTTTATCTTCTTAGAACTTGTGTTCTAGTGGAATAGTAGCTGACCCCAATTAAATACACAAGTAAGATCAATACTGATAGTGAAAGCAACTGTAAAGGAAATAAAGTAGAATTCAAACTTAAGCAGGTTTATAAATTATACAAATGAGTTATCTAGAGGATTATTCAAAGGAAGATATGTCCAGGTACAAACACAGACACACACACACATGAGCTTGGCATGTTTGAGGGATAGTAAAATGCTTTGTGGATGCAGACAAGTCAAGGGGCAAGCAGAAAAAAATTTCATACAAACAAATATGGCTCAGATCACATTAAATTCTATATAAGAGGTTTAGATTCAATTCTAAATGTGATTGAAATATATTGGAAGTGAGATAAAATTAAGAAGGCTTCTAAAAAGGAACAAAAGCATGTTTCTTCCTTGGAGTGAACCAAAATAGAGTTCCACAGAACTCAGAGAGCAATGAGACCAACAGTATGTCTCATGACGCACGAGAGAAGCATCAAGATCCACAAAGTGCAAGAAAGAGGAAAATCAATCTGTCTGAGTTGGAACTCAAAAAACTCACAAACCATGATCAGCATCAGGACACAAGTAACAGGGAGATGAATGAGGGAAATTCAGGAGTTCTGTGTTTTTGCCACGGACTTTGAAGGTTTCCTGAGCTTCACAGCACTCCAGTCTTTCACAGGAAACTGCCTTACTCATAATCATGTTCTCTCAAAATCCACATGAAATGTTCCAGGACAAAATACCCTGAATGATTCCAGCCACCATTTTCCAGAAACTCAACCCTTGTTGATGCCTGTTTCCTAGCTGGCCCGGGAGGGAATGGAAACACCTGATGCTTTCATTTGCCCAAGAGCAAATTCCATAGTGGCAGACAGTTCCTGATTGGAGCAGGCTTCCATGAGAAGACCTGGAGCTGCCTGCAATTTTGTATTCTGAACACTGACTGCTTGAGGCTAAAGTGGGAGAGTTGGGTGGGACTCATTGCAGCAGAAACTTTTCACTCCACATGTAAATTCATTTTTGTTGTCTCTGCACAACATGGCAGTTTTACCCCAGCAGCGAAGGACTCCTTCCCAATCCCCACTGGGCTAGACAACCAAGCACACAGGCAGGGAATTTGAGCACTTCTTTTCCCACTCCCTCTTCCAAGGTTCAAAACAGACAGAGATCTTGGGTAGACCCCACAGCCTGTTCATCACTAGGTTACTGGGTCCTTCCTTGGAGCAACACAAAAAAGAAGAGAGCCTACAGCTACCATTGCAGCTGGCTCTCTCCACAAACACCACTTCTTGGTCAGAGGTCAACTGGTTCCTCAGCGCATTACATCTGAGATAATACCTCATCTTTTGGGAAGGTCTAATCCCAGACTTCAACTAACACCATTATCCCAGCCATCCTGGTCACTTAGGATGCCTTGAACCTGTACAGGTACCCAGCATAACACTGCCACAGCTGACAATTTAGAAACTCACCACACCAAGGCTATATATAAAAAGGGGAATACTGTATTACCTACTTCATCTCCCTGCCAAATTCAAATAAGAAGAAATAGCCTACCCAAAGAGAAGGAACCAGAAAAATAGTTCAGACAATATGAAAAGACAGAGTTCTTCAACATTCCCAAAAGACCACACTAATTATTTAGCAATGAAACTTAACCAAAATGAAATCTGTGAAATTCCAGACATAGAACTCAAAAGGTCATTTATAAAATTGCTCAGTGAGATCCAGGAGAAAGTTGGAAACCAAATAAAAACTTTAAAAGAACAAAAACTATTCAGCCGGGCTCAGTGGCTCAGTCTGTAATCCCGTGCTTTGGGAGGCTGAGGTGAGTGGATTGCCTGAGCCCACAGGTTTGAG
>NW_007092196.1:6964-99425 GCF_000164805.1 Carlito syrichta
ACACACACACACACACACACACACACACACACACGCACACAAAGCTGAACTTCTTGAAATTAAAGACTCATTTAAGGAAATACAAAATCAGTGGAAAGTTTTGATCATGGATAAGAATGAACAGAAGAAAGGATTTCAGAACTTGAAGACAAGGCTTTTGAATTATTCCAATCAGATAAAAATAAATAAAGAATCAAGAGAATGGAATAAAATCTCCAAGAAAAATAGAATTATGTAAAACATCCAAACCTAAGACTCATAAGTATTCCTAAGAAGAGAAAACAACTGATTTGAAAAAACATATTTGAAGAAATATGTAAGGAGAACTTCCCTGGCTTGACAACTATTTAAACACTCAGATACAAGAAGCCCAAAGAACTCTCAGATGATTCATAGCAAAAAGACCATCTCCAAAGTATATAATCACCAGAATGTGCGAAGTTAATGTGAAAGAAAGAATTCTAAGAGCAGTGATACAAGCATCCAAATTATTTACAAAGGTGTGCCTATCAGACTAACAGCAGACTTCTCAGCAGAAACCCTACAAGCCAGAAGGTATTGGGGTCTTATTTTTAATCTTGCCAAAATAACAGTCAAGGATTTTGTATCCCACAAAACAAGTTTTTATAAATGAATAAGAAATAAACTCTTTATCAGGCAAGCAAACACTAAAGAAGTTGATCATTACTATACCACCTCTACAAGAAATATTCAAAGAAGTTCTAAATATTGAAACAAAAGGTCAAAATACACCAATAGAAAAACACTGAGAATTATAAAGTTTATAGGGTTTATAGAACACCAACACAATGGAGAAAAAAAAACCCAATCAGGTAACAAGCAAAATGATAAATGAAATAGTATCCTACATATAATTATTAGCCCTGAAATTAAATGGTCTCAATACTCCAAATAAAATATGTAGATTTATCAATGAATTAAACAGAAAACACAATCCAAATATCTGCTGCCTTCAAGAGTCCACTTAACACACAAAGACTCTTATAGACTCAAGGAAAACAGGTGGAAAAAAATATTCCACACGCACAGAAACAAAATTGAGCAGGATTAGCCAATCTAATATCAACTAAAACTGTGAAAACAACAGTGAAAAAAGGCAAAGATTACTATATATTGATAAAGTGATAAATCCAATGAGAAAATATAACAATTTTAACAATAAATGTACCAAACATCAGAGTTCCCAGCTTTATAAAACAAATTCTACTAGACCTAAGAAAAGAGATAGGCAGCAATACAATAATAATATTAGGCATCAACACTCCACTGACGGCAACAGATAGATCATCAAAGAAGAATCTAAATGAAGAAGCATTGAAATTATACTAGACACTAGAGAAGATGGACCTGACAGACATCCACAGAACATTCCACCCAAAAACTATAGAATACAAAATTTTTTTCTCATCAGCACTGGGAACATTCTCCAATATAGATCTCACGATAGATCATAAATCAAGTCTCAATAAATTCCAGAAACATTGAAACCATATCAAGTACCTTCTCAGACCACAGTCGAATAAAACTCGAAATTAATTCCAAGAACTCTCAAAACCAAATAAATACATGGAAATTAAACACACTGCTCCTCAATGATCTTTGTGTAAAAAATAAAAAGAAGATGGAAATTAAAAATTCCTTGGTACGAATGACAACAATGATACAAGTTATCAAAATATTGAGACACAGTCAAAGCTTTGTTCACAGAAAATTTTATAGTGCTTAAGACCTACATTATAAAGACCAAAAGATCCTATATTGATAACCTAATATCACACACATCAAGGAAACCGACAAACACAAACAAGGCAGATCCAAAGTTAGCAGAAGGAAAGAAATAATAAAGACCAGAACTAAATTAAATTAAAAATAAAAAATAAAAATAAAAAGAATCAAAGAAACTTAAGTTGGTCCTTTAAAAAGATAAACATTACAGACCACTAGCTAAATTAATTAAGAAACAAAGAGAGAAGATTCAAATTGATTCAATCAGAAATGAAAATGAGGACATTGCAACTGATACCCTAGAAAAAGAAAAGATCATCTGAGATTATTATGAAGAACTCTATACCAACAAACTTGATAATCGAGGAAATGGATAGATTCCTGGAAACATAAAATCCCTCAACATAGAATTGGGAAAAAATAAAAAGCCCAAACATACCAGCAACAAGTAGTGATACTAAAACAGTAATTAAAATTAAAAAAAAAAAGCCCAAGACCTGATTAACTCACAGCCAAATTCTACCAGACATTCAAAGAACTGATATGAATTTTTCACTGAAGCTGTTCCATAAGATTGAAAAGAAGAAAATTCTCCCTAATTCATTCTACAATGCCAGTATCACCCTAACACCAAAGTGAGGAAAAAGAAACAAAAATAGAAAACTACAGACCAATATCCCTGAAGTGCAAAAATTCTCAATGAATTACTAGCAAACAGAAGTCAACACCACATTTTAAAAAATCCGTAACGATAAAAAAAAAATCAAATTATATCTGTATGCCAACAATATGATTTTATAACTAGAGAATCCTAAAGACTCCTCAAAAAGACTCCTGGACTTATGAATAAATTCAGTATAGGCTATATAATCAACACACAAAAATCAGCATCTCCACTATAACATCAACAATGTCAAAACTGGGAATTAAATCAGGAACTCAATCCCAATTACAATAGCAGTCAGAAAGCTAAAATATCTAGAAATACATTCAACCAAGGAGGTGAAAGATTGCTACAATAAGAACTGCAAAACACTGATGAAAGTAATTATAGAGAACACAAACAAAGGGAAAACATCCTATGCTCATGGATTAGAATAACCAACATTGTTAAAATGACCACTTTTGACCACAGCCAAAATTCATCTACAGATTCAATGCAATCTCTATAAAACTAATGTCATTTTTTACAGAATTAGAAAAGACAATTCTGAAATTCATATGCAACCAAAAAAGAACAACAGTAGTCAAAGTAATCCTAAACCAAAAAGAAAAAAGCTGGAGACATGGCATTACCCAATTTCAAATTATACTATAAGGCTATAATCATAACAGCACATGTGCTGGTACAAGAGTAAGCGATGGCCAATGGAAAATAACAGAGAATCCAGAAAAAATCCCAAATGTTTACAGCCTACTGATCTTTGACAAAGCCGACAAATTATACACGGGGGGAAGGACATCCAACAAATGGTGCTGGAAAAAAATGAATACCTGCACATAAAAAAAAATGAAACTTAATCCCTGTCACCATATTCAAAAATTGACATAAGATGAATTAAAGACTTAAAAATCAAATCCAACATCATAAAAATTCTAGAAGAAAGCCTAGAAATAACTCTTCTAGACATTGACCTAGGCAAAAAATATATGGCCAAAATCCCAAAAAGAAAACGCAACAAAAACAAAAATAAATAAGTGGTACTTAAACTAAAAAGCTTCTCCATAGCAAAAGAAATAATCAACAGAATAAATAGGTAGCTTACAGAAAAGGAGAAAATATTCACAAACTATAAATCTGACAAGGACTAATATTCAGAATCTACAGAAAACGCAAACAAATCAGCAAGAAAAATGATCCATTAAAAAGTAGGCAAATGACAGACATGTTTCAAAATAAGATATACAAATTTCTAATAAATATATGAAAAACTATTCACCATCACTAATCATTAGGGAAATGCAAATTAAAATCACAATGGCATATCACCTTACACCAGTCAGAATGGTCATTTTTGAAAAATCAAAAAACAAAAGATGTTGGCACAGATGTGATGAAAAGGACAGGCTTATACACTGGTGATGGTAGTGCAAATTAGTGCAACCTCTATGGAAATCAATTTGAAGAATTCTCAAAGAACTGAAAGTAGATCTACCATTTGATCCAGCAGTCCCAGTACTAGGTACCTACTCAAAGGCACAGAAGTCATTATGCAAAAAACATACCTGCAATCATATATTTATCACAAAACAATTCACAATGGCAAAGATGTGGAATCGATATAAATGTCTATCAACTAATTAGTGGAGAATGATAATATTATATATATTATATACATACCATGGAATACTATTCAGCCATAAAAAGTTTGAAATAATGTATTTTGCAGTAAATTGAATGGAGTTGGAGATCTTAATCCTAAGTAAACTAATGCAGGAACAGAAAACAAAGCTAAACTCACAATCTACAAAAGCATCTAGAATGATATAATGGATACTGGAGGTTCAGAAGAGGGAAGGTGGGAAGGGATGAAGAGGAAAAATCACCTATTGAGTACAATGTGCACAGGTGAGGATGGTGGGTACACTTAACACCCAGGCTATTTCACCACTATACAATGCATCCAGGTAACCAAAAACTATCTGTAACCCCTAAAGCTATTGGAATGAATAAATAGCAAATAAATAAAAACAAATACATTGAAAGGTTGTGAGTAGGAGTATAAAATAATTTGATTTGAATTTTAAAAATCAGTTTTGTGGAGAATAGTGGGCCACAAAAGTGAAAATTGGGAGAACGGTAAGAATGCTATGGTAGTTTATAGTTGTTCAGTTAAGAGAGGAGTATGGTAGTGAGATGTGGCTAGACTCTAGAAATATCACAGAAGTGAAGCAAGATTACAGCTGATGGGTTGTAAGGTGTAAGGAAAAGATCAGAATTAACTATTAGTCTAGGTTTTTGTCATGAAAACTAGAAGATGATAGGGTCATTTAATGAGATTGAGGAAAATTCAGAGAACTACATTTGAGAAGCAAAATGAAAATTTCTATTTTAGACATACTCTGTTTAGATCTCATTACTCCTCAAACAGAAATCTACAAATCTAGAACTTCAGGATAAGCGCTCATGTGAATGCAATTATTGAGACTATAAATTGAGAAGAGAAAGAGTTTGAGGACAGAAACCCCAAAAAAGAAGATAGATTCAGTAAAGTGACAGTAAATATACAGGAAGTAAACTATACAGTTTATTTAAAAGCATAGTGAACAGAAGCAAATTAAAGATCCCGTGCCTTTGGGAGGCTGAGGTGAGTGGATTGCCTGAGCCCGCGGGTTCGAGACCCGCCTGGGCAACTTGGCGAGACCTCATCTCTACAATAAATCAAAAATTAGCCGGGCGTGGTAGCGCGCACCTGTAGTTCTAGCTACTTGGAAGGCTAAGGAGGAAGGATCATCACCAGAGCCCAGCAGGTCGAGGCTGCAGTGGTCGGGAGTGGCCACTGCACTCCAGTCTGGGTGACAGAGTGAGACTCCAACTCAAAAAAAAAAAAAAAAAAAAGAAAAGAAATTTTCCTAAGTAAGGAAAAAAAAGATACCCAACCATCAAATACTGCTCAGATTAAATTATGTGAACCCAGTAAGATGAATATTATATTTGGCAAGTGGATGTCATTGTTGGCCTAGAAAATAGAAGTTTCTGCAGAGCAACAGGGTGGCCTAGAAAATAGAAGTTTCTGCAGAGCAACAGGGATGAAATTCTGATGAAAATATGTAAAAGAGAGAATAAGGAGTTTCCATTTCTAGTCATATGGTTAACTAAAGTTTTCAGAAAAATGCTTTCTAGAGCAGAACATCTAAAAAGTTGACCTAAAATACAAGAAATATCTGTTTTGAAGCATGACTGAGCTGTCAGTAAAGAACAGCATCCAAAATGAGAAACAATAAAGAATTGTGATTGCAAAAAATGTATACTCTGGGGACACTGCTTAACCCTGAAAACCTAAGCCTGGGTTTAATGACCAAAAAGCACGAAGAGACAAAAGACAAATCTTGGGCCTAACCAAGCTGAAAGTCACGTTAGAGTATAACGCCAGGATACTCTCAATGGATATGGTAGAAAAATATTCACTTCAAGCAGAAAGGCTTGATTATTTTGGCCTTTGTCATAGATAAGAAGGCTGATGGAGCAACTTATGAGAACTCCCAAACAAAAACCAGAATTTACATGCTCTATGGATCAGAGTGTACATCTTCTGTGTAGCCCAAGTACCATTAGTGCTGTCTCTCTCTCACATATATACAGATGTACACACATGCATGTGTGCATGCACGCATCACACACACACACACACACACACACACACACACACAGACACACACTCAAGCAAACCTTTCACAAGAAATCAGTCATCAGGAACAAAAGTCAGTAGAAACAACTACCTATAAACAAGGGCCAAGAAAACTGTGTATTTTGTTATTATCAGATTTGCAGTGTAAAATAAGCACGTATTATATCTTTAAAATATGGAAGAAGAAAATTCGGAACTGGCATAAAAGTATAAAATGCTATCAAAAGCAATTTGAATTATTTTTTAAAAGAACTATATAGAGCATCTGGAAAAAATATATAACCATTGAAATTAAAAACCAAATTACTACATTAGGATACAGTTTGGACACCCTTTAAGAGAGTATGATGCTCAGCTTTGTGTGTCAAGTTTGTGAGGTTATTGTCCCCAATTATTCAATCAAGTACTAATCTAGGTGTGTTGTTATCATGGTATTTTGTAGATGTGATTAAAGCCTAAAGCCAATAATCATTTGACATAAAGTATGGGATTTTTTTAAGAAAAATTTGAATGCACTTGAATCAGTCACATGGAAGTTTTTAGGAAAAGGACTGAGGTTTCCCTGAAGGAAAAAAAAAAAAATTATTGTAGGACAGTAGCTTCGGAGCATGATAAGAGTTGCAGCCTTTCCTTCCTGACAGGCTACCCTATGTATTTGAACTTTTCCTTGCTATCCCCCACCATCTCATAAGCTAAATCTTTGCAATAAATATATTAATATATACTTCCTACTTGTTCTATTTCTCTGAATGTACCATGTGATTGATAAAGAGATAATTAGCAATGAGAGAATGGGTCTGAAAATTTCCAGATGTAACACAAATATGGAAACTTTAAAAGTTAAGAGATATAAAATATAGAAAATGAAAAGTCAATATAAGTTTTTATCATATTCATAAGGAAACAATAAATGAAATAGTAAGAGAAAATATAAAATAAATATTGCCTTTATTTTTCCCAGAATTTGTAAAAAATACTGTGATGTTTAATTTAGACTATGGTGCCCAGATATTTCCTCATGCATCTAGATTACTAGATGTTGCAGTTAAGGTACTTATAGATTAAGATCTATCCAAGTATACTTGTAGGAAAGATCTATCTCAGTGCTTAAGATCTATCTCAGTATACTTGGAGTAAAGCAGGTTACCCTCCATAATGTGAATTAGCTCCATCCAATCAATTGAAGATCTCAAAAGAAAAGACAGAAAACTTCTGAGGTTGAGAAATTCTGCTTCCAGGCTGCCTTTGGACTGTAGCTGCAGCATCACCTCTACAGAATTTGGACTTGCCAGCCCCACAACTACATGACCCAAATTGCTTAAAATCAGCATCACTCTCTCTCTCCATATATATAAGATGTATATATACTTACACATTTTGATGGATGAGTTTTCTAGAGAACCCTGACGAATACAGATATTAATATTTAGGTTAAAACAATTACAAATTCAAAGATAATATGATATTTACATTTTAGTCAATCTACAAATCTGCAAGACAAAAAAGGATTTCAAAAACAGTCAAAAAAAGATTACTACAAATGAAAACTAGAGTGATTGCTAGCTTCTCACGGCAAAAAGATAGCAACATGAAAACAAGTAAAACTTTAAAATAAATAAACACATAAAATGTCTTGAAAGTCTTATAAAATGGGAGTAATCACAGTATTGCATGTTTCGAAAGATGTATTTTAAAGAAAAAATAAAATTACCATCTAAAGGCAAATGACTGAATATATTCATTCCCAGCAGAGTCACTAAAGGAAAATCTGAGACACACTTAAAAAAAAAACAACAGGAACATAGTTTTGGAGGGAAATCTCTGAAATGTTAGAATAAAGGGTGTGAAAAATTAATTGTAAATTTTCTTATAAATCCAAACTATATGGCTAATTTAATGGTAACAGTGATGCTTAATTTGGAAGCTTAAAAAATAAGCCGGGCTCGGTGGCTCAGCCTGTAATCCCGCGCCTTTGGGAGGCTGAGGTGAGTGGATTGCCTGAGCCCGCGGGTTCGAGACCCGCCTGGGCAGCGAGACCTCATCTCTACAATAAATCAAAAAATCAGCTGGGCGTGGTAGCGCGCGCCTGTAATTTCGGCTACTTGGAAGGCTGAGGCGGAAGGATCGCCAGAGGCCAGCAGGTCGAGGCTGCGGTGGCCGGGAGCGGCCACTGCACTCCAGTCTGGGCGACAGAGTGAGACTCCAACTCAAAAAAAAAAAAAATGATTACAGAACAAAGATTCTTGACAACCATAGCAAATAAATCAGACAAGTAAATGTGATTCATGAGAAGCCCCTAATCTTTTCTCTAATACTTTCTCCTTGACCGACCTGGTTGAATCACCTGCAATCTCTCTAAGATTCATTTTCTTCATCTTTCAATGAGAGGAGGTCAACTTAACCTGAAGTGTAAGTGAGCCACAGCTGGCATCATTAAGTTCATGCCTTTCTACTTCATTTGTCCCTAAACACTAATGGAGTGCAGGTATTCTGACATTGTCAGAGAATGCAATAGTGAGTATGTGAAGAGTGTCCTTGCCCTCATGGGGCCAACAATTTGATATTTGACCCTTTGTAAAGACAAAATTCTATTATACTCTAGATACAACACTATACCCAGTATTAAAGATAATAATTCAATTCTTTGTTTTCTTTTCTCTTATCGGGTTTAATCTTTATATTTCTTTAGTTTTCATAAAATTAATTTTCTCTCTTTAAACACTTCTGCTCCTCTTCTGTGAATCATCTCTAACATTTTTTGTATGTTTTTAGTGCAATGAAAATCACAGAACAAATAATCAAAAGGACATTGATATTTTTATCTGGATCATTCTTATAAAAGCGTCATCTTTTAATGTGTTTCAAGAATATTCATCTTAATTTGGGAATTCTTACTTTCTCCACTACTTAAAATACTAAGTAGAACAACTCTTATATCATTTGATGTGAAAGAATAGCCTTTTTTTTTTTTTTCAAGCTGGAGTCTCACTCCATCGCCCAGGCTGGGGTGCAGTGGCATGCTCATGGCCACCCCAGCATCCACCTGCTGGGCTCAGGCGATCCTTTGGCCTCAGCTTTCTAAGTAGCCAGAACTACAGGTGTGTGCTACCACCCCGGTTAATTTTTCAATTTATTGTAGAGATGTGGTCTCTCCAAGTTGCCCAGGCTGATCTGGAACCGGCCGGCTCAGGCAATCCACTCGCCTCGACCTCCCAAAGTGCTGGGATTATAGGCTGAGCCACCAAGCCCCGCCAGGACATTCTTAAAGTATCATCCATGCTAGCCCAAGTTTTTTCTAAGTCGTTTTGGCTTCAGCCTTCAAGTTATGTTTATGAATCATCTAAGAACAGAAAATATTCCAGAGATGTCCTTGTGAATGAGAATATCATATGGGGTAGAATTGAAGGCCTTCTTAAAACCATACTGTTACATTTTTATGCCTCTTTTGCCTATGTAATCCGTCTGCAAGATATGTTCTTTACAAAGATATATATTGTAGCTGAGACTTTTCTAGCAAATCACTAGATTAATTGCTGATTTTCTATTGTCTCTGTTGTCTTTCACACTGAACTACTCTGATTTGCAGAATCAAATTTTCTTTTATAAAATAAAGAGAACAACATTCTATCCTCTAACTTTCCCCTTAAATTATAAAAATAATGGAGTTTTCTTATCTCACATCATCTAAATAATTTTTCAATTAAAGCTCAGTTTAACTATTTGACTTTCTCTACATCATTGTGTTTGTTTCTTTTCTGGCACATTTGATTAAGAATGTTATCTATTTTTTTCTGAAACAAGTGATACAATAAAAGTAACAATCAGGTTTGACTACATAAATGCTAAATGTCAAAAGTTGTACTACATAATTTGCATGTATCAAATTAATTATCTTGACACTATAATATTATTATGTCTATTTCATATGTGAGAAAATTGACACATGTGAAGATGAAAAAGCATGTAAAAGAGCTAGAATCTCATATATTCCCTCTCTTTCAGAGATTGTTCCTTAGTCTGTGACTAGTTTTTCCTAGGGTCATTTTTTTCACTTTATTATTTTATGTATTTTATATATGTATTTCACTATTTTATATATTTTACTATAAGGAATGCTTAAATTTTGTCATAGTGCTTTCATTTATTGTGTATATATAACATCTTTAATACTTTTATTCTTAAACTCAAACATTTAAAATGCTCTTTGTAATCTATTTATCTATTGTTTTAGAAATGTTACAGAGAAAAATATTGTGTCTACCTTCAAGGAACATTTGTCAAATGATTATTCAGCATGTTGTAGATATACCTTAAGTAAATATGATTAACCCTCTCCTTGACTGATCTGGCTGTGTTATCTGCATTCCCACTGAGACCCAGTTTCCTCTTCTGTCAATGAGAGCAGGTCATAAGAACCTGAAATCCATTTCAATCCAAGGTTCTGTATTGTTTTGTACTTCCTGCATTTAGATCAGTTATTTTTATTATAGCTGTAGGAAGTGATTTAGATGGACTTGGGCTAGTTCATCCAAGCCATTGCATTTGTATGTATATGTAGATACAGCAGGGGGGGAGAAGGAACTAATAACTGATAGCAACACAGGACATTTACGTGGATCTTTGCCTTCACACAGCATGTGGGTGAATGTAGAAGGTGTAGTTTTTATTTGATCAATCCAGAGCACAGCTATGTGTGTGCTCTCATTGCTCTACTTAAAATTCTCTTATGTTTTTGTCCAAAAGTGACCTGTTCTATTTCATATATGAAAGCTTCACATTAAAAGAATATGAGGTAGCAAATATCTTTACTGAAGCGCTGTTGGCAGCTGAAATCACTGACAACTTCCTGGCTGTGATTCATAATCTATATTGGTGCCTTTGAGACAGCAGGCTATTGATTTTTCCCTGTCTATAATCCAAGACCATATACAGAGCTTGTTAGACATCTGTGGGAATATAAACTGAGTTTTGATACAAGTTAGGAAGGTTCTCTTAGCAGGGCACTTAGATTTTGTCTTAGAAAAAAGAATCTTTACACAACAGTAATCTTAGTGAACTTTTAAAAAACAAACAATTCAATGTAGTCTAAATCACAGGCTTTGGAACTGAGAGCACTGTAAGAACAATGTGAATTCAGCTGTTGTTGTTGTTTGAGAGTTTTAGGGGGATGAAGCTGGAGGCATTTTGCCCAGAGTTTAAATAAAACAACTTTCTCCAGTACTTAGTAGACTACCTATACAATAATTATTTAGGCTTTTTCTCTTTATTATACTTGATACTTTTATGTTTGATGAGACTGGGATAGTTTCAAGTTTTACAGGGAGATTAATATGGAGCACAGACCTGAATGAAACTGTCAAAAGTAGTATGGTATTAGCTATACAGCTATTTCTGAAAAAATGAATCAGACTTATGCATATTATAAGTCTTTTTATATTTGAAAAATGTTGTAACTATTTCTAAACCATTGTTTCACCAACAAATACAAATGGCTTTTCTTTTTTTTTTAAATAGACATCACAGAGAGGAAAAAGAAAAGCATAGTATTACCCTGGGGTTATTTCTTAAGTAACAGCATAAGTAATGCTTTTCTAGTCCTAACATTTTAGAAGGACAAAGTATTAGAAAGTCAAGTGTATACAGATTGCAATATAAAAACTGAAGAAAAAATAGTATCTTATAATTCTTAAAAATTCAGAAACACTCTCAAATGAATAATGCTCTAAAATGTATAATAATATATACAAACTCCTATCTAAAATAGACTCTTCATTTTTGCATACTATTCACTTTTACTTTATTTTTATCGAAGATTTTATTTTAATAAAAAATAGCACCTAATATTTACAGATAATACATTATGTGCTAAAAACTCTTTTAAATGCTTTACCTATATTACTCATTTGACCTTTACGATAATACTGAAATGATTTTCGGATGTTGACATTGAAACAAATATATGTCAAATATATTGCCCAAGGTCACACATCTAGTAAAAGTTGAAGTCAAGATGCAAATTTAAGCTGTATGAATTAGGAGATTATACTATTAAATCCTGCTTGTCTAAATTCCCTTGGAGTATTTTCAAGAAATTAAGAGCAAAAGTTGCTATTGATTCACCTTTGCATCACTTGCAGTATTTAATATATTACCTCCTACGTAGTTTTCTAGTAAAAATTTTTTTTTTTTTTGAGTTGGAGTCTCGCTCTGTCACCCAGACTGGAGGGCAGTGGCATGCTCCCGGCCACCTCAGCCTCGACCTGCTGGGCTCCGGCGATTCTTCTGCCTCCGCCTTCCAAGTAGCTGGAACTACAGGCACGCGCTACCACTCCCAGCTAATTTTTTTTTTTTTAATTTTTATTGTAGAGATGAGGTCTTACCAAATTGCCCAGGCAGGTCTCGAACCTGCGGGCTCAGGCCATTCACTCACCTCGGCCTCCCAAAGCGTGAGATTACAGGCTGAGCCACGAGCCCAGCATAAATATTTGTTAATATGAATTGAATCATAGAAAAAAAGCCTAAAGAAATAAAATTAACTTAGACAAGAATAATCAGTATTAAGTCATTTGTGACCTGAGACACAATATATAGAATAGTGTTTTTCACTGTTTCTTTAACTAGTGCTTCATTCTAGTCAAACCTTATATTTCATGTTGCCTAGTTTCTGCAAATTTTCTTGATTATCACATATTTTTGAAGTCTGAATAATATAGAATTTTCTTCCAAATGTTTAAATGATGTTAGTATAAACTTATTAAATAATTTTTCAAATCTATAGTCATTCTTCAATCTATTCCATCCCACTGACTGAGAATCACTTACTTCTCTATAATAGCTCTGTCTATAAGCTGTTCTAGTTCTACAAATGTATCTGTAAATCTTTATAAGTCTATTAAGTTATTTGCTGAAGTATAAGAATATGTAAAACATCTTAGTGCCTAATATTCATTTTAAAAATTTTGAATGCAATAAAATAAAAGGCTAGCCGACGTTGAAATTCTTCAAAAAGCTAAGTAGAACAAACAGACTTTCAGCTAAAATGGTACTTCTCCTAATGCAAAAAAAAGAGGAAACTAGGGAGGAATAATAGCAACAACAACAAAAATTGCATTGCAACAGAAAGATAATGGAACGCTTCCAATTAAAAGCCTACTATGAAAATTATTCACGACAGGAAACAAAAAAATAGCAATTTTAGGAAATTATTTTAAACTCCCCACGGACTTTAAGCAAACTCAGCAAAATAGAGATGGAAAGGCATAATAAGAGAATGGATTGATATGAAAGATCACTGGATGACATAAAGATGAACTGTGAGATTAAAAAATAATTTTAGTGAAACTAAAAATGTGGAAGTAAAATTAAAATCTTAACTTGAAGCAATAGACAAGTAGACAAGAAAAAACAAATTATGGTAAAAACAGTATTACACACAACTAAACTGAAATGAATTTGACAAACTTACTAAAATAAATATCTGAAAACATAAAATTCCAAAAGTGATAAAAGAACAAATAGAAGTATGAATAAACTAAATTGCAATAAAGAAATAAAGATACCAGATGGTATTGTGGGAGCTACAAACTGTCAGGGAATAAAATAATCCTTATCTTATGAATTGTTACAGAAAACAGAATAAGACTAACAAAAAATTTTATCTAACGTAATCTTTCAGAATTGTGGGAAGGGGAAAGGCATGATAAAGTAAAACCTGTCCTAAAAGTAGAAGGACAATTAAATATCAGGAAACCTATCACAAGAATTAAACATTGTAAGGAATTAAGAACAAAAATTCTATAAGACACTCAATGTTATACAAACCTAAAACTTATTTATGGTTTTAAAATTGCACACAAAGAATGCGAGAGAATTTTCTCAAGGTCATCTCCCCAAAACTTGCAGCAAATATTGTATGCAATTTAAAATATTTGACACTTTCTCTTTTAAATGAGGGTTAAAAACAGTGACAAAACTGGCTATTCCAAAAATGGCACTGGAAGTCCTGTCTATCATATTAATACGTCAGAGAGAGACTCACTGGTTCAGGTGGGGGAGAGAGAGAGACGTGGCTTAAACACTGGCATTACAAACGAGACCCAGATATTTTGTGATCAACTAAGATTGTGAAATAGCATGGGCTGCTAGTTTCCTCTCTGAATCCTGGATAAGCTACCGAAGAAAATATAGAAATAAAGAAACAACAACAAACTGGAAATATGTGAGTCTAGATATGATTCCTACAAACTACTATACAGTATGTGGGATGGGGGACAGTGGTATGATAATCAAGAGAAACTGCAGAAACTAGACAACATGAAATATAAGATTTGACTATTATGAAGCTGCAGAGAGTTCTGTTCACAGCAACTGTGATGTGAAAACTGTCCCCTGACTTTATATAAAACAAGACACCTTGAGGGAGGTGGCTGCAACTTGGAGCAGAGCATGGCTGACAACATTCTGAAGAGAAGCAATTTGCCTTTTTTTCTTTTCTTTCCCACACTTTTACTTTTTGGCAACAATTTCCTGACCCATTTCTGCAACATTCTATAATAATGAGCCATAGTTCTCGTGCAGGTGTCTAGTGATGTAAAACTCGAGAAGTAAAAAATGTGACATAGTGAGAAGTCAGGAAAGTAAGTGTATTTCTTTAACGTTTCCTTCTTTACCTACGAACAAACAGCTCAGGATGGTGGAAGAAGACTTTCCTTGCAGGGCTGCTTTCTCCTTGGGGATCTGAAGGTAAACCAGAGAGTAACAAGAGTGATGAATTGGAATTTTGTTGTTCCTGGTCATTTCCACCAACGGCATCATTCTAAATTTCCCAAGGATATATTAGGACAGAATTCTAGATCCCCAAAAGAATCTATTCTCACAAGCCAAAATAATGAGATACAAGAAGCCATGCAAAATATATCATCTGAAACAGTATTGCCCAGATGGGTCAAGAACAAAAGCAAGTGTAATAATGTGCTAATATGCAAAAATATTAACAAAATAATTCATAAAAGCACAAATAAAGCAACAGCTGTGAAAATTAAATATGAAATATTAGTCAGTTGATATAAAGTTCAAGTTGGCCGGGCTTGGTGGCTCAGCCTGTAATCCCAGTGCTTTGGGAGGCTGAGGTGAGTGAATTGCCTGAGCCCGCGGGTTCGAGACCCGCCTGGGCAACTTGGCAAGACCTCATCTCTACAATAAATTAGCTGGGTGTGGTAGTGCGAACCTGTAGTTCCAGCTACTCGAAAGGCTGAGGCAGAAGCATCGCCGGAGCCCAGCAGGTCGAGGATGCAGTAGCCGGCAGCGGCCATTGCACTCCAGTCTGGGTGACAGAGTGAGACTCCAACTCAAAAATAAAATAAAATAAAATAAAATAAAATAAAATAAAATAAAATAAAGTTCAAGTTGTTCCTATTTGTATATGATATAACTCTCTATATAGAAAATGCAAAACAATCAATGAATTAATAAAACAAATATGAGTTCAGCAAGGTTGTCAAATATAAGATTTGAAAATTGGTTGTCCAGAAATTAGAACATTTAATAAGATTTCATAGTAACTAACTGTTCCAAGAATGCACATGTTTATTATTACAAACATGTTAAGACTATTGAAAAAAGATAAATAAGAAAGTTAAATAAATAAAAAGAGACATGATGTTATATAGGAAAACTAAATAAATGAAGAGACATGATGTTCATGGATGGCAAAACAGCATAATATGATGTCAATTCACTCCAATTAATCTATAAATTCAACTAAATTACAATAAAAATCCCAGCAGGATTCTTGGTATTACTTGATAAATGTATTTTAAAATTTACATGGAGAATAACGTTTCAACAATAGCTAAGAAAATTTCTTAAATTAATGAAAGATAATTTGTACTACTACATATTAAGATATATTAAAAGCTAAAATAAAAAATAATAATGGAATCTTTGTGATTTAAAAGATAAATATATCACAGGTAGAAGAATGGACAGACATCACATAACTAATTAAGAGGAAACATAATAATTAGTGCCTTATAGTATTGGAAAACTGGCTTACTATATACAAATCAAGATTATCTATACATTACAAAATGTAAAAAAAATTATCTCAAGTGAATTAAAAATTTCTATATGAGATATAAAAGAAAATATCTTTTCAACTATGTACTAGGATAATTTTTTTTAATTATTATTATTTTTTATTTTAAAGATGTGGGGTACAATTCAGGATTAGGTGGATAAGTGGTCATCATGCAGACGAATTTGGGCCTTCCATTGGTCCTCCCTTAACCAGGTTTGGGTTCAGGTACCCTTATTAGTGTTATGTGCTCCACCCCTCCCCTGGCAGAGACCTGTTACTGTCAGTCCCTTTCATGTATTATCATGATAAATGTTCAGTGTCTATTTATGAGTGAAAACATGTGGTACTCAGTTCTTTGTTTCTGTGATAGATCACTGAGCATGAAGGAATGTAAATCCACCCAAGTTGTTGTAAGTTTCATAATTTTGTCCTTCTTTGCAACTGCATAATAGTCCATTGTGTCTATATAACACACTTTTTTATCCAGTCCACTTTCAATGGGCAGCACAGTTGGTTCCATGATTTTGCTATTGTGAATACTGCTGCAATAAACACGCGTGCACAGGTATCTTTTTTGTAGAATGATTTGAGTTCCTCTGGGTATATTCCCAGAATGGGGATTGCTAGGTCATATGGAAGGTAAATTTCTAGATCTTTTAGAAATCACCATACTATTTACAGGAAAATATTTAAATCAAGACTTGAAAATTATAAATCAACAGGGGTAATTAGTTTAAATTGAAATTATTAATTTAACTTCCTCAAAATTGGACACTTTAATTAAAAAAACTTGTATTCTAGATAAATTTAATGATTAAGGAAAAAACAAAGAAATTATTTTCTCCAAGATATAAAAGTTACAGGAATTAATGTTAAAAAATCTAAGGAACTTTCTTAGATAATCAATAATAACATACAATTCAATGAAAAAAATACAGGTAGAATGCAAAGGAGAATTTTTTTTTAAATAAAGAAGTGAACAACTTTTCTATTAGCTAGAGAGAAAAGGGATAGAGGTTTTCCCCCCACTAATTCCTTCTCTTTTTATTGTGTATTTATTTGTAAAGGTAAATTTTTTCTCTATGTTTTATATAATGAAGAAACAAAAATGAAAGCTATAAATGGATAAGAACTCTTCTTCAGGGTCATTTAACTCAAATCTTCCAAAGGAAAGTTCTTTCCTCAATTTTAAATCTCTGGTAATATTCATTGTTTTTCATATATTTTATTTTAAAGATGTGAGGTATAATTCAGGATTAGGTATATAAGTGAACATCATACAGGTAAAGTTTGGGACTCCCTTTGGTCCCCACTTTGCAAGCTTTGAGATCAGGTACTCTTTTTGATGTTATGTGTCCCCCACCCCAGCAATTTCCCCCTATTGCAAATCCCTTTCTTATAGTATTGTGCTAAGTGTTCAGGGTCTGCTTATGAGTGAGAACATGTGATACTCAGTTCTTTGTTTCTATAATAAATGACTGAATATGATAGACTCTAAATCCATCCAAGTTGCTATGAAGTTCATATGTTTGTCCTTCTTTATGGCTGCATAATCTTTCATTGTGTATATGTAAGGAGGTTAGAGTTTTAATCCATCGTTTTATTCATGAATTTGTATCCATCAAGTTTGAAGAAACCAAGACAAATCTTATGAAGGACTATGGAGAATCTGGGGAAAGAAAAGCCCTCAAAATCTGGTGGTAGGTGTAAGGATTATTGAAAACATTTTGGACAATAATCTGGCAGTATTTAATAAAAGTAAGTGCATTTATATCCTAAACCACACTAAAGCTATTCTAGGTATATCTCCACAAAAATGCTCACACAAATCTACACAAGGATATGTATTATAAAGGCTGGATTTGGTAGCAAGGATTTGGCGATCACTTAAAGTTAAGACTAAATAAAATATAGACTATACATCGTGTGTGTATATTATGGAACATTTTCCCTAGAGTTAATGAACTATTCTCAAATACAGTGACATGGAAGCCTTCTAGAAACATGATGTTAAATGAAAAAAACTTAGAATTTAAATTATATTAAACCCCCACTTCCATATATTTAAACACTGAATCCAACAACATAATTTATAAGGATATGCACAAATCTAAATAAATGCTTGAGTAAGATGTCTATAAGACAAAGTGAATGAGAGTAGAGATAGGGGAATAAAAAATAAATTATAAAACAGATTACAAAGTATGAGTTTGGATTAACAAAATGACAGTGTTTTACAAACTAGGAATATGGCTAGTTAAATTCTACACATCTGAGTTCCAAAAATCAAAATGAAATAAGTGAAATGCGAAAAAAACTCGAGAAACTTTAGAACTGAGGAGAAAAAAACAGGAGAGAATATAATATAAATTAAAAGTAGATATGCTCAGGAAAATAACTAACAATTTTGTTAGAAAAATAATAAAGAAATAATTAAAATAAATTCTTCTCATTGGAAAATAAAAGCCTAAATATGTAATCAAAAAGGGTTGTCATATTCCAAGAAGCACACAAAAAAATCAGACTCTTAGTTATCGATTAAATAATAATTAATTTATAACTATTAGTTATAAATTTACTGAAATACTATCAGCTGAAAACAACAAATCATGATTATCCCACTGTTTCTGTGGGTCAGGAATCTAAGCAAAATGTTCACTAAGTGTCGCTGGCTCAAGATGTCTTGTCTAGGTGGTTGTAGTCATCTCAAAGTGTGTCTGAATCTGTAAAACTCACTTCTAAGCTCATTCATGTGATTGATAGAACAATACGGGCTTCTCCACAGGGCTCCCTGACAACATGGCAGCTGGTTTCCTACTGGGTGAGTGATGCAAAAGAAAGTGAGAGAGAGAGAGAACCCAAGATTAAAGCCAGAGTCTTTTTAAAGTCTAATATTGCATGTGACATTCTATCATGTGTACCATAATTAACTTGTTCGAAGCAAGCCAGCCAATGAATCCAGTCCATTCTTAATGGGAAGAATTTATACAAGGTCATGAATATGAGGAGTCAGGGGTAACTGAGAGTCATTTTAGAGTCTATCTACAAAGATTTTTTTAAAATGTACAAATATGGAGAATTTTACATATGCCAAACACTTTGCTAGTCAAAAATATGAGAATTTTTAAGTTAAAAATTTCTATGAGATTCTTTTTAGGCAGCATAAATGGAGGAATAATAACTAGAAAGGGAATTGCTAGCGAAAACTACTGGGACACCAAATGTCACCTAACAGAATTTGAAAGATGTAGCATTGCTAAAACTCCATGAATACATTTCACCATCAGTCATAATGCCTCAGATATGAAAGAAACCAAAAGATATTCTCATACATACAAATGAAAATCAATTGTTGTCTTCAACATATTACTCAATGTTATGTCCAGTTAAACAAGATAAGTAAAAATTATCAGTGCATAGATATGTAAGAAAGCTGTGATATGTAAAGAATTGAACCTTTTCACCTTTTCTCAGAATATATTCTTGATAATCAAACAAAAATTTATACATTATATGTGCAACATCTTTATTATCTTAGCAAGCAAACAGAAAAATAAAATGTTAAAAATAAATAGGACATTAAAATATGGTAAATTATATTGACATTAAAAGTCATTTTATGAAGTAGAATTTTTTATTGACACAGAAAATATTTGTGACTGAAACTCAGTAAAATAAGAGAATTTGCATGTATGTTCATAAAATTTAATTTTAAATACTGAAGGAAAACACATTAAATAAAATACTTGGTTATATATTCTTATAATTGTAAACAAAATGGGATATTTAAATGTTTTCTTTATAATTTTTGTACTTTTCTACAAGAAGAATTTATAATCAATTATAATAAGCAAACTTTTTAAAAACTGGGTAAAAAGATTTTCCACCTAAGAATAATCTATACCAAAAAAGTAGAAATCTCTTAATATCTGTAACTCTTAAGATTAGGTTTAAGACCAGGTGCGGTGGCTCAGTCTGTAATCCCAGCACTTTGGGAGGCCAAGGCAAGAGGATTTCCTGAACCCAGCAGTTCAGACCAGCCTGGGCAACTTGGTGAGATCTGTTTCTACAATAAATCCAAAAATTAGCTGGGCATAGTAATGTGTGCCTATAGCTCCAGCTACTTGCAATGCTGTGGTAGAAGGATTGCCTAAGTCCAGCAGGTCGAGGCTGTGGTGGCCGTGAGCGTTCCACTGCACTCCAACTTGGGTGGCAGAGAGTTCAACTCAAAATAATGATAAGATTAAGTTTAAATGGGAGGCATGCATTTTTTTTTTCCTTTTAAAAATCATTTCCAAGCCTGATCCATGAACACAGTCACAGCTGGAATCATAAAAGCATGTAATTGGCACACTGAGGTTTATATTTATTATCTCTATAAAAGACAGACAATAAAAATATGGACTAAATTGAGTGTTGTTTTATCATCTTACTAGTGCAATGCTTGATTTGTATTTGGTGCTTAGTTTATATGAAAAGGCTAGAAGGATGTGAGAAGAGGAAGGGAGGGAAGAAAAGATAGTAGGAGAGAGAGGAAAAAATGAAGAAAAGGAGGGAGGGAGAGAAAGGGGGAGAAAGAAAAGAAGGGTCAGAAGGAGGGAGGGAAGGAGGGAAGAAGGGAGTGAAGGAAGAATGAAGGGAGGGACTGAGGGAAGAAAGAAAGAGGGAAAAAAGAAAAATAAAGGAAAAAAAAGAAAGAGGAAGAGAAAGAGAAAGAAAGAAGGGGAGAGAGAGAGAAGGAGGAGGAGGAGGAGGAGGAGGAGGAGAAGAAGAAGAAGAAGAAGAAGAAGAGAAGGAGGGAAGGAAGGAAGGGGGGAGGAAGGAAAGAAGAGGAAGAGGAGGAAGGGAAGGAAGGGGGGAGAGAGAAAGGAAGAATTTGAACTACAAAGAGCAGCTGTGTAGGTAGTACATGGCAAGATGGAAAATTTTAAAAATTGTCATCAGCATAACTCATTTGTATTCAATAAGTATTCACTGCACACATTACCAGGACAAAGTATCACCTCTTCATTACTAGGGTCACTTTTACTTGTTCATTTATGAAATGTTTTCTAAGAGCCTACTGTAGATTAGTCACTGAGACACAATAAAAAACAAAATGGGTGCTGTTCTTTTGTCTCGTGGAGCTTAACAATTACTTGGTCATTTGGACTAGAGATGCAGGACACTAAAATTCAGGCAGATACATGGCAAAAATAAGTCAATGTGAATTTCATGTTTTGAATAAAATCTTCTGTGTATAAGAGTTTAAAAGAAAAAGATGAAAATAGTTGATACACTGGGCTAAACAGTTAACCCACATTAATGATATTTTTGCTACAGGGGACTCAGCTCCAATGATCTATTCCTTAGATGTAAATTTCATTTTCAGTTGAATGCCTTAGTGAAGATCCTTAAGTAAGAAAGACACTACACACAACAAAGACAGTAGTATTATTTTGTTTTGTTTTGTTTGCAGAAAGAAAGGTCTTCCAGATGGCATGCTCTCAAATCTGGTCATCCCTGTCAAAACAGCATATTTTATGATGGGAAAAAAAAGACCTCCATAGCATAATATGTGAGACATAATCATAACCAGAAAATTCTGAAATGGTTTAGCCTGCAGGTCAGAAGCAAATAATATCAAAGAGAAATTAGTGATAAAAGTATCAGAAAAAAAGAAAACAGAACTGGTGATGATGAAAAAAATACTGCAAGAAATTAATTAAATACAAAATAGCATAAACCCAAACTGAAAATCAAAATGTTTACAGAAATACATTCATTTCTTCAATTAACAAAATATATTGAGTACATATCATATGAGTCACTATACTACATCAGTATTTGCAGTAGTAGTAAAAATGTTATACAATAATAATAAATAGGATTATAATAATAATATTAAAGACTGATGAAAAATTAATATGTGACTTGATCTTGCCAATTGCTTCATATAGGTTATTTCATTTATTTTTCATTATAATCCTGCAAAACTTTTTTTTTTTTTTTTTTGGAGCCCGGATCTCACTCTGTTACCCAGGCTGGAGTATAGTGGCATGCTTACAGCCATCGCAGCCTCTACCTACTGGGCTCGGGCGATCCTTCAGCCTCAGCCTTTCAAGTACTTGGAACCACAGGAACGTGTCACCATGTCTGGCTAGTTTTTTGATTTATTATAGAGACAAGGTCTCACCAGTTTGCCTGGGCCTGTCTCGAACCGCCGGACTCAGGCAATCCTCTCACCTCAGCCTCCCAAAGTGCTTAGATTACAAGCTTGAGCCACTGGGCCCAGCCAGAACATTTTAAAACAAACTCCATTTTAGGACTGGGAAAATAAACTGTTAAACTTAAATGCCCAGACTTTTGACCACTCTTATGTTATGTACAGTGCATGTAACTATAAAAAATTGGGCATTGGGTTTATCACATAAAATATGTAAAACATTTTATTAGGCACAAAAACAGGGGAAAAAATATAAAATACAATGTTTGAAGTCATGTAAGTTTAGTTTTAACCCCAGTTCTAATTTTTAGCAGCTGTGAGAGATAAGACTAGTTCTGCAAAATAAAATGTGCCACATAAAGGTGTTTCCCAAATTAAATGATTAGCATTTTCTAAAAAGAAAATATTCGTATATTGGACTTTATTAAATTTAAAACTTCTAATTTAAACACATTCTGCTGTTTTAAGACACTGTTAAGGGAAAAAAGACAAGCAGCAGAATAGGGAAATTATTTGCAAAACATATTTGACTTTAAAACATACTTGCATTAATGTTATAAAAGTAGTTTTAATACTCTACATAGAAAAAAACCTCATTAAAATGAGCAAAAGATATGATAGGTCAAGAGATGGTATAAAGATAGCAAATAACCACATGAAAAATGCTCAACATCATTTATCATTAGGGGATTAAAGCAGCAATGATATATCATTACATACTTATTACAATGACTAAAATCTATAAAATTGATAATATCAAATTCTGATGAAGACACAGAGAAAGAGGAACTCTCATTTACTGCTTTTTAGAGTGCAAAATGTTACCAACAATTTTGGAAGAAAGTTTGACAACTTCTTATAATGTTAAGTAGGTCTCACCATATAATTCAGCAATAGCTTTCCTCAGTATTCACCCAATTGAGTTGAAAGCTATGTCCACACACACACACACAAAAACTGAACACAAATGTTTATAGCAGCCTTTTTTGTAGTCACCAACAACTAGAAACAACCTTTCATATGCAAATGAATAATCAACATGTGATACATCCATATGAAGAATATTATTTAAAGATAAAAGTCATGAAAAGGCATGGGAAAATTTTCATATTTCATATTGATAAGTAATAAAAGGCAGTCTGAAAATGCTACATACTGTTTGATTCCAATTTTATGGTATTTTGGGGGAAAATAAAACTATAGAGATAGTAAAAAGACCAGTGGTAGCCAGAGGTTCACAGGAAGGATAAATGAGTGAAGCATAAGTGATCTATATAATCATGAAGTTGCTTTTTATGAAAATGAAATGGTAGATGCATGACATTCTGTATTTGTCAAAACATTACAGACTGAACATTAATATATACAATTTTTAAAAAATCACTTAGGAAATTGAATTCCAGAAAAGTATGCAGATTCTATCAAGAGAATGTAATTGTATTACAAATGTTTAAAATAACCTCACTGAAGAGGATGGAAGAAAGGGTGCTGGTTGAAGTTATTTTGTAAATAACTGCATATAAGCACTGTATTCTAGTTGATAAAGTTGTTTCCTATTGCAGTACAATTTTCATACTGCTACACAAGCATACTGCAATGGAACAATTAAATAAATAGATGGCATGTGGTGGGAGCCAGGTTTCTTATCGTTGGAATAGGAATTAAAAGACAAGTAAAGAGCCTAGAATAAACTATGTGGTAATGGGTTAGATTTGGAGACATCAGTAAGAAGTCATATTTAACTTGATATAGATACAGATGGTTACCCTCTGAAATATTTCTGGATATTTTCATTTACATGGGTTAGTATATACCACATAGTTCTTTGCTTTATCAGCTTAGCAAACATAAAAACAACTTTCTACTAGTAACCATCACACATTTTTTTCGATCTAGATTTTTAATACCTTTGTCCACTGAAACAAACCAGAGTCCCTGGAATAAATGGGTGAATGTATATTTCCTGGTACAGGGAATATACAAGATGAGCTTTGTAGTGCCAGAAATTTAGTTCTCAACACACACACGTGCATGCGTGCACACACACACACACACACACACACACACTCACACATAGTGGAAGTATGTCAAAGGGGCACAGGAGCTCCCAATGGCCAAAATGGAGGGAACAGCCAGAGGGGGAAAAATACATGAACAAAATTGTATTAGATTAAAACCCAAAGTGTAAAATGCATATCTTGAGTCCATACTGATATAATAAATGATTGAATAAATTAATAAATATGAAAGAAGAGACCAATCTTCTATGCAGAATTTCAAATAAATCACGTAGATATTTTACTGCATGAGAAAAAGGCATAATTTCTCACTCTTTAAGTGTGGACTGCATATAATGACTACCTTCCAAAGAGTACAGAATGGAAAGGGCAGGGGTCAGTGGAAAGAATAATACATTAGTCAAAGAATCAAGCTCAACATCAACATCACAAATCATATTGCTAGTATGTACCCTTGATACAATTTGAAGAAAATGGCATGTCACCTCCATGGTATTTTTTCTAAAAACCCATAACTCCAGTCAAATTATTAGAACAACATCAAATTCTAAGACAGCGGCATCCTACAATACCTGAATAGTACTCTTCAAAACTGTCAAGGTCATCAAATACAAGAAAAGTCAGAAAACGCCACACTGAAGAGACATGGTTACTCAGTGTAATATAATATCTTGGATGAGATTAGAAAAGAGAAAAAGAAAAATCAAATAAAGTTGAGGCCTTAATTAAAATAATAATATATCAATTTAGGTTCATTAAGTATAACAAATGTTTTATATGAAGTGAAATGCTAACAATAGGGAAAAGTGTATTGGTGATATGGGGACTAGGTACAATCTGCTAATTTTTCTGTAAATCTAAATCCATTATAAAGTCTGTCTATATAGAATGTAGAAAACAAACAAATGATTAAGAATATGTGGTTCACCTAGTACAATTTGACACATAACAGGTCCTGAGAAATTTGATTCCTAGTGGTTTCAATATCAGACAAAAACAACAGACTATCCTAAAATGAGAATGAATGTAGATTCCAAGACTAACAAATTGCTACTAACTCTAATTCAGGTATCATTATCTTACCTGCAGATTGCATTATTTATGGAGTAGAGAGTTGTATTATGTTTGATTAGCTGCTTAGTAAATATTAATGCAATTTTATACAAGTTGTTATTAAATTAATCTCAAAGAAATGTTTTATGTTATTGTTGTTGAGTAGTTCACCCTCTGAATTATATTCAAAGAAATCTTTCCTTGCAAAAATAATTTCATATATTATCTGTAGGGATCCAATGTCCTAAAATGAACTGAACAATCACCTAGGGATAATGTCATCTTTACATGATGGGTAGAGAAATATCTATGTGTAGGAGAAGTAGTCTGAAGCACAAATTATGTTTCAAACAGAATCAAAATAGAAACAATTAGAGTGCTTACTTTTAGCTATTAAAGAAACGTAAAGTTATTTTTCCATATGAAGAAACCTAGATATGCTAGTCATAAATGAATCATTTTTAACTTCAAACCTGACACAAAAAGGCCACTTGATTAAAATCTTAGTAATTTTCTCTTCCGTAGAGAAAACATTGAGTAGAAACACATGAAAAGTTTGGATCATATCATTCTGCTCATTAAGATTTTTTAGTCTCAATTATTTATTTATAGTCTCTTCAGTGGGGTTGCTTTGTAATACCTGGTATCTATGAATATTAGTGGAAGATTTAAACTTTTCTTTATTATTCAAGAAGTTCAAGAACATCACTTATTGTAAAAACAAATGTATTTCATTATTGATATATTATAATTAATTTGTACAAGTAGAGAAGTTAAATTATGAGAAAGCTCCATAGGAGATATATGACTGGATAAGCCAGGGGACCAGAAAGAAAGAATAAAATTTTAAAATACTCCTCTATTGAAACCTAATTACCTTTTAAAATTATTGGAGAATCTGAAAAATGTTTAATACAGTAGTTCTTGGAAAATGCATCAGCTTATGAAAAAATATAAAATAAAGTTAAATTAATGCTCATCCTGTATTTTAAATAATTAATATGAATTGACTTTTCAACTTAGAAACATACTAATATGCGACTAAGCAGGCATTTTTCCACAAAATTAACAGAGAGGTTGTATCTGATGAACTTTAAATGTCTTTTCAATTGGAATTCACTGGGGTCTCTAGCCACTTTATAGGATAAATAACAAGAACCAAGACTGGAATATTATCCTATGACATATTTCTTTAATGGTCACTATGAAACAGTACCATTCACCTCCTAGTCTTAAATGTTGGCTGTTTTTGAGTTTGCTTCACTGGGCACAAATGGTAAGAGCAGAGAGATTCACCAAGACTTCTATTCTTCAGGCATTAAAAAGATGTACTTTGTTTTTTCTCTAGTTAAACAAGAATATTTTTTTTTATTTTCTAGTCTCCCTTTTTTAATTTCATTTTTAGTACACTCAAGATAAATCATTCGGTCTCTAAAAAAAAAATCCTGAAATTCATTAAGCCACAGTGTTTCTTTATTAACTTCTAGTCATTCATATACATATATAGATATAAATATATAAAAATAAATATATGTATGTGAGAGAGAGACCAAAATGGAAATGGAATTGGAAAAAGACAAATACAGAGGGGCAAATGGAAAAAGACAAATACAGAGGGGGAGAGACAGAAGCAGAGAGAAGAAAAGAGAGGTGGCTTTTCCTGTACTACGGTCTTGATTTGCCTTGTGTATCTGTGAAAGAATTTCTATTGCCAATTGGCAACTGAAGTTTGGGTAGCAACCTGCAATCTGCCATCACATTCACACTAAAAACATCTAATTAATTATTCATTGATCACGTTGCTTATCTAGGGCCATGCTACTTGTTATAAATGATACATAAGACATTATCCCTACAACAAGGAGACAATGATCATATTGAGGATATAAAACTTACTAGCAGATACTATATACCAAATAGTACATTATCAAACATTGAGAGCGAAATTAACCACCTTCTATTCTCTTTTACACACTGGTTTCTCTTTCTATTGTCTCTCTGGGATGACATGTATCTTCTTATTCTTCCCTCCCAAATTCTCTTTTCCTTCAGTGTAATTAAGTTCCATCAGTTCTTTCATACAAAGGACATTGTGCTGAGAGGTATGAATTCTACTATGCAGTTTATAGCATATATACACATGAACACATATGCATACACCACATTTTCTAAATATAGTAAATAAGTGTGTGTATGTCTCTCTCAGACATAGGTACAGTGGAAAAAATTGCCTTCCTCTAAGTCTGTTTCAACTGTCTCATGGCATTGTGGCTCTCAGAGGGCCACAGGCCACATGTTTGCTTTAAATCAATCTTTGAGACTAAGAAACACTGATGAGTTAAGGGTGGCTAGTAAGTTAATTCCCACTGGAAGCCAGGAGTGAGCAGCTCTATCTGAACAACATGAACTAAGTAGGAAAGATGAACCCTCAAACAAAATTAAGAGCTGTTACCAGGGCTGTTGAAAACAAATGTTGAGTAGTTTAAAAAAAAAAAAAAAAAAACACCTTCACATGATTTATTAGTCTGCGTAAGATTACTTTTTCATAACTCATTTTTCGTTGTACTTTCTATCCAACAATCTTCTAGATTTGTCAGCTCTCCAGGCTCTCACCCAGTGAAGGACTTTTGAACATTCTTTTTTATCTACTTGAAATGATCTTTCCACCCCAACTTTCTGATTCTCTACCCTCTATTCTCCACTTTTATCTTCACCTAACTTCTTCTCATTCTTTTGGTGTCAGATGAAAGTATAACTTGTCAGAATGTGTTCCATTCTTTTAATCTACTGAAATCCTGATTGATCCTATATTTTAGTCTTTCACAGCACTAATACTTTCCTACAATGTGGTGACCACTATATTAATATAAATATATAACTTATGGCTACTAGTGGGGTTATTTTTAATGGCTGTTGCTCTCACTATAATGTCATAAACTTCACAAAGGCAAGAATTCTTTCTGTTTTGTTTACCGTCTTATCTTGACCTTGAAGAAGAATGTTTGCTACATAGAAAGTGTGTGTGTTACATATTGTTGAAAACATGCATAAATGAATGAATGGGTAGTAATGCTTATGCTAATGAGAAAATTATCATATGTTTTTTGTAAACCACATAAAAATCCTTCATAAATGTAAGACTTTGTTATTATCTTTATGACTATCATTAGCTGGGTAACTCAAGACAAATCAACAAATATTCATTACAGTTATAAGATTAAATAACAATATTGTTATTATGACTTTTGCAACATATGTATATTTCTCTAGAAAAAAATATAATTTTGAAAACTTTAAGCCGTAGGGTTTTTTGTTGTTATTTCTGCTTGCTGTTTTATTTAAATAGTCAGGGTAAAAGTAGGTTGGGTAAGAATTCTAGGAAACAGTAGAGTAGTATAGATGCAGAATAAAAGAAACAGTCTTTAAGGTAGCATGTTATCAGTGATAAAGGACACATAAATATGCCAATCTCCTAACTAGTAACCTTAAACCAATCTAAAACCAATAATATGTCACTCTACCTGCTATTTACTCTCTAGATTTCTACTTTCTTTTTCATCAATTTGCTTTCTCATTCTTTAATTTTTGAATATCATTTCATAGTCATGACCCAACTATCTCCGCTAGGAAACCCAGTGAAGATTATTAATTCATCCTTCTGTGTTATCCCAAGGTTCTTTACCTGAATCCTGTCCTCTTGTTCTGATACCCAACCTTATTCCCTCGTCCAGTGAAATCCTTGTACAATCTTAAATTGATGGCAGTTGTATAACCATTATATTATAGATGTGCTGAACACTACAGTTTGTATTATAGTAAAAGCATTTATACATTTATGCCTTCATCTTAGGATATTACTACATATATTAGTATGTATTTTTATGCAAATTATTTATGGCATTTATCTTATTGTTTTAACCACAGTATATATTTTAAAATTATATGTTGGATATTTATTGATGTAAAAATTGGCATTTTTGCAGTTCTGTTTCAATGCATCATGGTTTTTTGTGACACCAAAATAAGCATTAGAGTGTGAAAGATACAGTAATGAGACTCAGGAGAGCTGGATTTTCAGGAGCTCCTCCTACCAGCCAAGAAGGAGCCATTTAAATATCTCGCATCTCTACTTCTTTTCACTTCACATAAACCAAGGATTTAGGCTAAATGCTCACGAAAGTCTTCCTGCTCCAATGATCAATGATCCCACGTGTGCTGCTCCTTCAGTTGGGAGGCTTCTCTACAAGACAGAATATTTCCAGACTAAGTTGATTTGACATTTGGGTATTGCTATTTCTGCCTTGGCATAGAAGACTATTTTCTCTCTATATAGAAATGTGGTTAATTGGACCCTGTTTCTGAAACTGTGGTATAAGTAGAGCTAATAGCACATGAGATCATTTAGGCAGATAAAGTTTTTAAATTCTAATTTAATGTATTTTTTCCTAGAGTAAAATTTATGTATACACACATGCACACATATGAAAAATATCATCTCAAATTTCTGATTTTGTACATATTAACATTTAGATTGAGGTCAAATTTATTTAAAGTTTTAAAGTAAGTAAATTCAAATAAAATTATTGAGAAATACAGTTTATTTATTTAACACAAATGACACCTATGACAAAAATTATGAAGGGTATGCATGAAAACCCTGAAGACTTGGAAACACAGGATATGTCAATCCTAATAGGTAAACAGGATCCTGACCTGTTGGCTTTTTGCAGCTTGATACTTCTCCTAACATTCCTCTAATGCTGTTTTCCAAAATTTCAGAGACTATATTTACTCTTTTGTGTCGTCTAATCTTTCACTGAGACACTGAAGTTTGTTGATGATGTTTGTTTTGACTATTTGTATGTTTGATTTTACCATTATTAAAATCCTTGCTAGCTTCTAACATACATAGGCCCTTTAACATTGATGGGTTTTCTACTCTACTGAATTTTATTGTGACTCTGCCCTATCTCTAAAAATTGATCTGACAGCATAGGCAACACCACCACACAGGAACTGACAGTCAGTGACAGTTACTGGGAGGAAGAAGGGGCAATGGAATGTAGCATTAAATAGAAACCTTTTTCAGATATGCATCTGTGAGGCTACAAAAGGCTTATTGTTTTAGGAAACATGGCTTCATTAATAGACAGGGAGTTTAAAGCTAAATTCAGCAATATTTTGAAAAATTCAAGTTCTCTTCATTAAATTATTTGTATCCAAGTTATAAGGAATTTTTTAAAGGGCCATTTCACTGCAACTTTTGTAAATGGGATAACTGGAATTCATTATCTTCTCAGTCTATTCCCAGACTAACTTTAATCAAAGGGAGTTTTATACTGAAGACATACAATTTCTATTTAATTAGATGGGCTAGGGCATATAGATGAGCTAATATTTCTAGAGGCATCTCTAAGGCTTTTTATAAGGGCCATTGTGTTTTACAGTGTCACAAAAAAAAAGGAAGTTAAATCATGATTTTTACTAGGACTGTAGAAAAAAAAAGCAACTGCCTTGCATTGTAAACAGGATTATTAAAACTTCTTCTGCCTTAAGCAAAATGCATAAGAGCAGCTTTTAATCAGGTTATTACCTAAAGGTTCAATATTTTCTGTTTTTAGAAGACAGCAATCTAATGCATTGGACAGGCAAATTTAAGTATAATATTCAGATGCCTCAAGGAGTATTATGAAGCAAAAGAACCAACCTGATTTCTGGTGATTGAGGACAGTTAAGTCATGTAGTCTGGGCTTCTAAGTTTTTACATATGTGTTAACCTATTTACTGTTCTCTGTTTAAGGTAATCTCAGTAGTGAAAGATACAAATGACACTATATCAATATTGAATGGGGTTAGATCAGTGAAGCTCTGGGATTTCACTCTGTCTGTATAGTATTCCTGAAACATCCTCCTGGAGTTTCTTAAAGGGTCATACAGTTACGGTAACATGAGATGCTCACAAGCAGTAACATACATTAGTGTCATTAGTGTTCTATGTGGTTGATATTTGTTCTGCAGCCCATCTTGATAATCTAGCTATTATGCTGATCAAAAATAATTTTAAAATTCTTTCTGACTTTAAACATTATAAGAATAAATCCAAAGCCAGGCTCGGTGGCTCATCCTGTAATCCCGCGCCTTTGGGAGGCTGAGGTGAGTGGATTGCCTGAGCATGCGGGTTCGAGACCCGCCTGGGCAGCAAGACCTCATCTCTACAATAAATCAAAAAATCAGCTGGGCATGGTAGCGCATGCCTGTAATTCCAGCTACTTGGAAGGCTGAGGTGGAAGGATCGCCGGAGCCCAGCAGGTCAAGGCTGCAGTGGCCGGGAGCGGCCACTGCACTCCAGTCTGGGCGACAGAGTGAGACTCCAACTCAAAAAAAAAAAAAAAAAAGAATAAATCCAAAGTGATGTTTATGTATGAGAGGCTAATTGAAGCTATGCTTTAAGGTTTTATTTCAATTGATCCTAAAACATCTGATCGCTTCTTATTTATTCTTCTTTCTTTATATCTGACCTACAGGTACATTTTTTTTCCTAATTTTGGGTAAAGCAAATGCAATATCTCTGTTAGCTACAGTAGTCTTTGTGGTATTGTTGTGTTCAACTTCGTTTTAACTTTGCTACAAATAAACCTTTTCTCTTTTAGCCTAATAGTGTGTTGTTACTCTTACTCTCTCAAAAAAAGATGAGATTTTTGCTAAGAAAAAGTAATTTGCCTTTTTCTTACATGCTACTAGTATTAAATGTGAAGAAAAATTAAATGTGTTGTATTAGTCAATAAATCAATTAGAATTTATTGAGCACTTAGTATATGCCAATAACTATACTACAAGAAACATACAATAGTTTCGGCAATTAAGCTACTTTTCAGTTTGAGTACAGAAATACAATAAGACAAAAGTATTCTAAAATAATTTTTGCTGAAAATTGGATTGTATAAAGAAAAGTGATGTAAGTTTTGAAATTAAGAATAAGATAAGGACAGGTTGAGGGCAAATTACACAAGCACAGAAGAGATACAAGGAAATTGAGGAAAGAGTGAAGAGTGGCAGAAATTTCTTCCTTTGTGAGGAAAGTAGAGGTGGTGTAAGAACATCTCTAATGCTGACCTGATACATCACTAAAAATTCATGTAGACTCTTTAGCCATGTGTCAAAAGAACCGTAGAGTTACTACAAGGTAGTTATCACTAGATTTTGAGTTTGCTTCCACTTGATGGTGCTATTTGGTTATTCAAGATGTGATATCTAAAATTGATTACACCTAAAAATAAAATTTTCAGAGTTATTTTTATTATTTTACAAATAAAATAAATATTAATGCTAATGTATTGGCAAACCCATTAAAATATTTAAAATTATGAAAGTAATGTAACAAAAGAGATAGTAATTTAAGCATAACTAGATGAGATATAAAATATCGGTCTAATAAGATCAATTTATTACAACTACATTCAATTTTCTTAAAATAAAACTATGACATATTCTATTTTATTATAAAATTCATTTTTCTCATTTTTTTCCTTTAATCCAGAAACATCAGTATTGTTTATCTTAAGGAAAAGCGAAGTTTTAACAACTGCTGTGGCTGTTAGCAGCATTGGCTAAAGATTCATTCAACTTGTCATCTTAAATGGCAAATAATCTTTATTTTATTCTTGTTTATATTTCTACTTTAGTTTTTCTTTTGCTTGAAATATGCATGTTGAAAAATTCAAATAAGTAGAAAGGAATAGAAAATCATAATGCATTTTTCATTGATTTATTTTCCAAATATTTACTTAACATCCTACCGTCAGCACTGGCAATTCAACAGTGAATCAGATGCCATAGCTGACCTCAAAGCTTTCAAAGTCAAGAAGAGGAGACAAACATGTAAGTTGGCATTTCAAAGTAGAATAGTATGGATGCTATAGGAGCACAGAAGGCCATGTAAGCTAGGAAGAAGAAAGGTTTTCCCTGGAAGTCAACATATAAATGTAATATTTTCAGGTCTTTTCCTATTTTCCTTCTTTCCATTGTTGCTTTATATGAAGGAGGGGATCAACCCTGTATTTTGACTGAAAGCCAGATGAGATGAAATATTTAAATATAAAAAATTGGAGTCCAGAGCTTAGGGAATAAAGAAAAATACTGGTGAAGGAGTTAGTCATTATTGTCATTATCTGAGACAGATAATCATTCTTTTTTGATGTTGTAGAAGGCAAGTAGAAAATTATGGAGATAGCCGGGCTCGGTGGCTCAGCCTGTAATCCCGCGCCTTTGGGAGGCTGAGGTGAGTGGATTGCCTGAGCCCGTGGGTTCGAGACGCGCCTGGGCAGGCGAGACCTCATCTCTACAATAAAATCATAAAATGAAACGGACGTGGTAGCGCGCGCCTGTAACTCTGGCTACTCGGAAGGCTGAGGCGGAAAGGATTGCCGGGAGCGGCCACTGCACTCCAGTCTGGGCGACAGAGTAAGACTCCAACTCAATAAATAAATAAATAAATAAATAAATAAATAAATAAATAAATAAATAAATAAATAAATAAATAAATAATCTGGTAGTCATTGCCGTTATCATAATAGCATTAATCCATTGTTGGTTTTTACTAAGTTAATGTAAAAGTATAGAGAGGCAAAAGACTGGAAAAGTGCTATCAAATTCATTTTGTCCAAATATCTATTAAAATAACGGAAGAGTTGACAATCCACCTTATTCTTGAATTATATGATCTATAATATACACTCTGGGGTAATGCTCTTCTTAATATTTATTCATCACACCATCTTCCCAGAAAACTTCTAATGGGAATGTCTTGTGAGCTCAACTCTGCATCTTCAAAATCTATCCATCAATCATGACTAAGCTTGAATGCTATCTCCTGCATGAAGGGTCTCTTATTTCGTCCCTAACTCTGTAAATCCCATTGTAAACAAAAAAACACTTTTCCTCATGTAAAAATTTGGTACTTCATTATGTGTCAGTTTCAAGACAGACAATATTGACGTTAGTAGTAAGCAGACTTAATTTCCTCTACCACCTACAAACATATTTAGGATTGTGTAGTCCCTCCAGCTTAATTCTGCCACATTCAAGACTTGTGCACAGCAAGAGCTCCTAAATCAATCAACTTAAAAACAAAACAAAACAAAAGGTAAACTGACCAAATTGAATAATCAATTGTTTTCATTTCTAAAAATGTTTGGGCTGATGGCCAAGGGTTTAATAGAAATTTGGTGCAGAAGAGAGGAGTTCAAAGAGTAGAAGTAAAATTGTACCTCACATCTTTAAATTAAAAAAAAAAAATTTTAAAAGAAGATGCTTTCGAATGCTATGTCAATTTCCAATCGTTGCCACAGTGAAATCACAGGTGACAATTTAATGTGTGGCTTTTTTTATATTTTGTCATTTTTCAAGTTTTGAGAAAGGTTAATTATAATCTTGAGTATAGGAAGTATATTCAATGAAAACATTTATTAGTTCACTGCATTTAAAACTGCAGAATGATCAGTGTCCTCAGAGGACAAGTTAAAATCTATCCTAAGCCTTTTATAAGCTTTCTCTTGGCATTGAATCTGCTTATGTAATGTCAGAATGAACTATGCTTTTTTATAATTGTTCACATCTCTAGGAATAATCTGTAATTTCATTAAAAACCTGATAAGTTAGTTCTGATCCATCTGTTTTAAATTGACTTACTTTTTCTTTGATAGCTTCACTGTAATGAGGGTTTGAATTTATATCAAATTTGAACATTTGATTCAATAAGTGCATTTTAATTTTCCTAATTAGAAAGGGCTATAAGAAAATTTTAGAGAGCTTTATCAGAAAAAGTAGCAATTTAAAAGTGAGTTTTAACTATAATTAGCAAAAAAAATGAAAACAAAACCTGATTTTAAACTTTGAGTTTCATATGTACCATTAGACAAGTTTTTTTTTTTTAATGTTGTCTTTTCAGTGTTATATTTGGATAATAATTTTACCCCCAAGAACCATAAAATCTGTAGTCTTTGTGTTTCTGCCTGGTTTCTACAACTGGAGCCAATGCTTCCAATGTGTTAGTCACATATTCTACATCGAAATAAGAAAACTGTTGAAAACAACAGGGATAGTTCAAATAATCACCATGGCATAATGGGAGATTTGTTGGGTAAATTGTCACAGCGTTCACCAGTTCTGTTTATATTATTTGCCTGCTGATTTTGTTACTGTATTTCTTATTGTTTAATATACAGCAACAAGTTCAGGAACCTGAAGAGAATCAAAATCAAGCAGGCCTCCAACTACAGAAAAGCAATTTGTTTGCATTTTCTTAATTCAAATAAAAATTTATTTTCTTCAGTTTTTCAAAGCATATGGCACAGCATGCCCAATTTCTACAAAATTTTATCCAAATAGCGTTGTGGTAGTCATGTTGATTTTTCAAATAAGATTGTTCTAATGGAAAAGAAACAAAAACCAAAAAACCCAGCAGCATTCTTTACACTGGGGCAGGCTCTGAAAGCACAAGCATCTTCTCCCAGGCCACGCCAGGTGGGCCTGGCTCTATCCACCAGAGGAGCAGCAGCATAACCTAGTGGAAAAAACCCAGACCAGGATCAGAAGAGGAAAATCCTCAAGCCTGATAATGAGCCTGATAATCACTCACTCAGGCTGTGTCTCTCCAATAGGATGAAACAACCAGCCAATGTCATCAACTCACTGAGAGAAAAGCAAAGAAAGTAGGGACTTGGCATCGGGGAGATTATAACCTCTAATAGAGTCTTTTTTGTTTTTAACATAATCAAGTGAAATTACACATGTAATCATATTCCAAACATTTGCTTGTAATCACAGATAAATAAGACACTTTTCAAATCTATATATGAAACATAAAACTCTAGATAAAAAGTTCATATAGATTTATAAATGTTTTTATCTCGATAGTTCATGCAATTATATACATATGATTGTGATATTTAACTTTTAAAACATTTATTTAAAATCATGATATGTATGTATATATGTGCATCTGTGTATATATCCAATATATACATTTATTGTATATACTCACAGGTCCACTTCAAGATACAGAGTACATTTTCTTAAATATAAACCTCCTAGTTTTATTTATTATAGTATTACATAAGAAATATACTTTAAATTTATTCCTTTCTGGAGGCATCATTCTTAGTAAATATTTTAATTGTATGTAACCTTGAGGTTCTTTATATAAGTGATTGCAAAATATTCATTTGCATTAGGCAGTCCAAAAAATGTGTAAGACAAGGGAAAAATATATTTTCTAAAATCTTTCTTTCCTCACAGAATACATTTAGTAACTTATCTTTACTTGTAATGATAACTTATCTTTACTTGTATACCATTAACATTATTGACAAATGCATGATTAAAATATAAGGACATGTGAAGACTGACAATGAAATTGTATTCCAAATTCCAAATCTTATCTATATGTTAAGTCAAAAGATAGCTTTATTAGCAATCATACATATTGTATATTTAATCTATAAATTCAGATGAGATACATTGTATATCTTATTTCTGGATATAGAATTTAGGAGCAAAATATGCTATAGTATCAATGAACAAATACAGCAGGAATAGAAAAGGTACCTTTAAAATTACAGCAATCACCCTTGCCATTTCTATCCCTTTCTGGATGGATCTTTAGCCAGCGGTCCATAATTTCACTGGGATTAATTTGCCAGCATTCTGAAGACACTTATCTTATTTTCTGGAATTCAGAAAGGGATCAGCCTCCACACAATCTATTTCACTTATCTTTCAGAGCAGCAGCACATGATGAAAGGAGATTCATGTTGAATGAATATATTTGTCATTGTCCGTGGTGCCTAGATTATATGAATATGACCTAGATGTTTTTTTTCTCTTTAGCACAATGGGACATACTTATGCATAAATAAATCCTATGCAATTTATGGACTATCATTCTAGTTTCCATTTTTAATTATAATCAATATTTTTACTTTAATATCAATAACTTAGTTATCTTACTTTAATATCAATAACTTATTAGTTATCTGCCTTATAAAAAGAATATTTTCCTAATTATGACAGAAAAAGTGGAGCTTCCTATACGCATTTATATAATAAGCTATTAAGTAATTTATTTGAATACATTTCAAATAAATGAACAGATTTTAATTGCAACCTGCCTTACTAAAATATATATATATTTCTATTTAGATGTCAAAATTCATAGTTATTTTCCCACTGTTTACACATACACACATAATTTAAGTAGTAGACAACTAGAGGTAAGACAAATATTTCTGTCCTTCCTTTTACACAAATGAATTTGGTTTATTTGGGTTTTCTTCATTTCAAAGATGAAACAGAAGAGAGAAAGTAAAAGACAAGCAGACTCAATAAAACATAAATCAAAGTGCTAAACTTGCGAAATCTTGATAGATGCAACTTCTCCAGTAGTGACAATATAGAGGACACATTTCACTTTTAAACTTTTTTCCATTAGTTTTTTGACAGGAGTACACTAGTTCAGCTTTAATGAGATTCTAGTGTAAAAACTTCAGGGCTAAATAAAAGAAACAAATCAAAAGGACCGAATGATTGCCATTTAATGTGAAAGAATGAAAGTGCAAACAATCATTGTATGACATCTAGCTGGGCTAGTCACTGCAGAATGACAGGTAGAACAATTCAAAGTTACTGATCTAAAGACGGAATAACAGCTTATATGTTTGAAGTGCTCAGAAGATGAGGAAATAAAACAGACTCTGAGATAAGACATGGTTAAACCTTTTAAATTCCATGCCCTATTGTCAGTATCATTTGAATGGTTTTGTACACATTTTTTTTTCTGAAATCATGTGATTTAGGGAATTAATTTTAGAGCTTATTTATGCTTTTATGCTATAGGTTTTCGATATTTTTAAGCTAAATAAGAATATCACATACAATATGCTTGCATAATCAAAAATATATTTTGCTGGTTTGCTACTCTATGCATTGTAAGAACTAAGAACTCACATTTGGGATTTTATTGATAGGTAACCCTATACCATTCAAGTTCTGCTTTATTTGAAAGAGAATCGATTATTTTCATATTTTAAAATAGTTTTAATTTTATATTTTCCTTCTACTTATATATTTAAAAAATAAAGAAAATCATCAATTCTTTCAATAAGCCTCTTTATCAGTAAAATAACCTATTCTAGTTACTGCTGGAAACAATAATCTATAATTGCTGCTTTCAGTCCTAATTTGGCCAGTCCCTACTTTTTCATCTCAATCTAATCTAAACCTATTTGAGCAAATAAAATGATATTTACCTCATCCTCTGTTACAAGCTTTCAAGATTACAGGTTTCAGGAAAAATCAATACAAAATACCAGCTTAGCAGCAGGTTTGTGCTCAGTAAGAATGCTAACTTCCCAGTATTTCTGACTCTCAGCTATCCTGGAGTGAAAGCAGAACTCTTACCATTAAAAAGAGAAAAAGAAAGAAAGAAAGAAAGAAAGAAAGAAAGAAAGAAAGAAAGAAAGAAAGGAAGGAGGGAAGGAAGAAAGAAAGAAAGGAAGGAAGGAAGGAAGGAAGGAAGGAAGAAGAAAGAAAGAAAGAGAAGGAATAAACACCAGTGATGCACTTGGTGCTGGGTTAGTAGCCACTTTCAGTTTACAAGCCAAAGAGGAGTGTGTGGTCAAGCTCCCAACCTTTAACTCTTGTTTCTGCACGACACGTCTTAACAGAGTTCACAAAAAGGAGGCTCTTGACCTCACAGATGATTTTTTCAAACTCAAATACCATCTTCATTTATTATTTATTTGCTTCAAGCAGTTGGGACTTGAGGTATCATCATACCTGACTGGCTGATTTAAGGAAGTGGCCACCTCTCTGTGGGGGGAATCTCATGAGAATAAAATCCTATTACTTTCCAAAAAGATTACTTCATTAACTTCCCAGAATAAGCTTTTGATGAAAACATTAGAATGTTGAGTTTGTAAACAACCAAGAATTCTCAGATGTATTGCCCTTTTTTTTTTTTTTGAGCTTTCAAATAGAACATTATTTTCCTTTTTGGGGGGGAGGGGTTGTGTCCTTTTTAAACATAGGACTTTGTGAACATAAATAGGTTGGTTCTTGTAAGCGGTGTCCTTGCTGGAATATTGAATTATAGCATGTTCGTGCTCTTTATTGGTCTGAAACATAGAACTTATTCTACCTTTTCAAATTTCTCATAGAATTTTTGTCTTTCATTTCTTACTCCCATCTATTAACTTCCAGACACTTTTGAGAAGACTCTGTTTTGAAGATTTTATGGATATTGACTAGGTTATCTCTATAAGGTATGAAGATGCACAATTAGAATATCTTCTTTTTTTAACCAAGTTGCAGACAAAAAAAAATTAAACAATTATATTACCGTTTTCTTTCATCTTTTCCTTCAATAAAAAAAGTGGTGAAAAAAATGTTTGGTAATCTTTTTTTTTTTTCTGAACACCACAACAGAAGAGTAAACTATAGAATTCTCAGTTTTTAAATAAGGAACACATGTTACTTCTTCCATTATTAATTGGTATTACTTTTAAGAATATCATATTGTACACAAATAAACTACTTAAGGGAAGTTAAATAGTAAGATTAGTATTCATTTCCATAATAAAGAAAAATTCCACTGTAATAAATATCATTATATGAATGCTCTTAATTCAACCATATCTAGTATTAGAAAGCATACTTTTCAAGATATTACTTATTGAAGGTTGTTATTTTAATCATAAAGATGGTTTTAAACCTTCCAAATGATATGACTATAATATTGCTATTATATAAAGAGATGAAGTGTATCTCTGATCAAATTGTTATTTATTAGGTTAAAAAAAGCACCTCCACCATTTAATGGTAGCATATTCGTTTATATTAAGGAAAGTATATGGATTCAGTGATAATTTCAAGTTAAAGAATTCCCTGGACTAATTTGTTACAATAGTTAGTTTCAGAATTATTCAAAACAACAAAATTATAATATAGTAAAGCCAAATAATTTTTATTATTTTGGGGGGCTTTTTTCATAAAGCAATTTTACATTTGCATTTATGATTAAATTACTGGATAAATTCATTAAAACATTTTCAAAATTCTCCAATATTAACCCACTGAATAATCTTCTTTTTTGTTTTTTTTTTAATTAGTCTCACTCTTTGTCGCCCAGGCTGGAGTGCAGTGGCACGCACACGGCCACTGCAGCCTCGACCTTCTGGGCTCAGGCAATCTTTCCTCCTCAGCCTACCAAGTAGCTGGAACTACAAGATATACACCACCATATCCAACATAACTCACTGAACAATCTTATTTCAAAATGCTTGCAATTTAAAATTGTACCCAAAATTTGAATAATTATTTATTTTGAAAATTCCAAAACTGAAACATGGAGATTTTAAAAATTACATAAGACAGCAAATGTAGGATTTTTAACTTGTCCAAAATTATTGCCATAAGATTATATTATTTGATGAGATGATTCATCATTATAACAGTTTAAAAACCATATTAAGCATAACTGAAAATATGTATATAGGTGTGTGTGCACACACAATCTCTAACCAAAATTCACTAAAAGATGATCATGTTCTAAACATAGAATAGTAATTTCAGTAATTCTTTCTGAAACTTTAATCTGATATGACAAATTTTATCTATGCACCATTTTAAACAACATTACGAATGATTAAATAACAAAAAAATTGGTAAAACATTATTATATTGTAAAATACATGAAAGCATTTTTCTTCTCACTAGAGTTTAATGTGAAAAATTATTGAGTCAAACATTATTTTAAAGGCAATCATTTCTAAAGTTAGTTAAATCAGTTAATTTCACTGTTAATCAGTTCATTCTACATCATGTACATATATCATAGCATCACTTTGTATCTTATAAGTATATACAATAATAATTTGCCAACATCCATTTTAAAATTTTGTATAATTTTAAATAATAAAATAAAATAAATGTAGTCGATTGTCAAATCACCTAGGTTTATACAGTAGCTTTAAATATTTACAAAGATAAATAAAACTAGAACATTTTTCTTCTACACTTAGTCAATTTTTTTGTTGTTGTTGCAGACCTTACTCAATAATTCTGAAAAGTACTATTCCTAGAATCTATTTCCTAGTTTATATACTACAAAAGTAGTGTCTTCATATATATATATATATATATATATATACTACATATATATTTACTACTTATATATATACTACATATATATACTACTTATATGTGCTACATATATATATACATATATATATATATATATACGTACACATATAAAGAGCTATAATTCATGCTAGGATTATTTAATGACTTCTGATTTTGTTGAGTGAATTCCTTTAGAAAGTATAAAGTCATTCCTATTAGATATTTTGCTATATATTAGGGTGGAAATTCAATAAATCAGCAAAACAATTTCTAATTATTTTCAAATAATTGGTGAGAACATATCACCAGAGTGCTAAAAATGATATTTCTAAAAGTTCCAAAACTCATTACATTAATTCTCATGTCTCCACTAGGCAACTAATAAAAAATAAACAATTTCATTGTCCCAACTACAAATCCCAAAAAAGGAAGGAATTAAATAACTCACCCATGGGACACATAGTCAAGATGACTATATTGTTTCTTTTTTTGTTTGTCTGTTTGTTTTTAAATGGGGCTTGCTTCTGACTTAGCAAGACATTTCAGTAAAATGAATTTAGGTGACTGGTCAATTGCCAAGACGCAGCTAAGAATATGTTACTGACCCTGTAAGGGTGTGAAAAGCTAAGTAAAAGGTAGACTATTATCACAGTTTCAGTGATTTGGGGATGCTTTTAAACTAATCAATAAAGATATATAGCTGTTGTAAATATTCAAGCTAATTTGTTTATGAAAAGCCAGAGATCTGCTTGCTTTTTGTCAAAAATAAGAACATTCCATAACCATAGTTTTGATTTTTCCAGTGAATGATCTTTTATGATTTTGACTAAGTAACTTAATCCCAATGGAAATTATGAGTCATCCGTGCTTATAGGATATCCCAATTCTTACAGACAATTTAAGGAATGGGAGGATGTGAAAGGCATTTTTAGTAGTTATATTGAAAAACTAATGAGAATTAAAAGGAGCAGGAGGAGAAAGTAAGCAATGTGGGAGTGGTCCTAACACATGCGTTTAATACAATCCTATGTTGAATTTCATTTTCTATGATAAACAATATAGAAAAGCAAATAAATAATATACAGTTGCACGTATACAGTTGGCCATTCATATCCATGAAATTTAACCAACTGCAGATCTGAAATACTATATTTGGAAATAAATAAATAGTAATAATACAATAATAAAAAAATCACAAATAAAGAATACAACAGAATAAATATTTGTCTAGCACTTACATTGTATTAGGTACTATAAGTAATCTAGAGATGATTTAAAATGTACAGGAGGGGCCGGGCTCGGTGACTCAGCCTGTTATCCTGCACTTTGGGAGGCCGAGGTGAATGAATTGCCTGAGTCCGAGAATTCGAGACCCGCCTGAGCAACTTGGTGAGACCTCATTTCTACAATAAATCAAAAAAATTAGCCGGTCATAATAGTGAGCGCCTTTAGTTCCAGCTACTTGGAAGGCTGAGGCAGAAGGATCGCCGAAGCCCAGCAGGTGGAGGCTGCGGTGGCTGGGAGTGGCCACTGCACTCCAGTCTGGGCGACAGAGTGAGACTCCAACTTAAAAAAAAAAAAAAAAAAGTGTGCAGGAGGATGTGTATAAGTTACAAGCAAATGCTATGCCATTTTATATCAGAGACTTGAGCATCCACGGAGTTTGGCTATGGAGGTGTTCTGGAATCAATCCCCCAGGATACCAAGTGAAGACTACACACATATATGTACACACATATGGCTATAAACACATTGTATAATCATCAAAGTTAAGTGGAATGTGTTTTATATTTGACCACTCCAGTGTGTAAATTTTCCAGGATATGGTGCTTATGTGAATACCCCACAAATTACTTATAAAACTGACCCTAAAAAAATAGGTATTGGCTGTTCATATCATGTCATTCATTTGTTAGAACAATGTAAATTTTAGAATTTCTTTTTTAATACAAAGAGTAAACAGGAGCATGCAAATGTAACTTGTTGGGTAGTTAAAATGCACTGTGCTGCAAAATAAACTATAATTTCATCCATGCTAATAATTGGTATAATCTTATTTTTGCCGTTACCTCAGTTAACTACTCTACATGAATAATTTTAAGCCTCAAGTGAGGATACTACTTCTATCTTTGTAATTTTCTTTTCTTTTTTTTCTTTTTTTTTTAGATTCAGAGTGTGCACATGTATGTTCATTACATGAATGTTGTATAGTTGTGGGACTGGGTTTCATGCGTCCCATTCCCCAGATGGTGAACATTGTATCCCATACATAATTTTTGAATGCTAGCCCTTTTATCTCCTTCCAAACTTCTCCCCTCACTGGCATCCCCAGAGTCTATTAGTTCCAACTTTTTAACCATTTAGCTCCTGCATATAAATGAGAACATGCAGTGTTTGATTTTCTGTTTCTGAGTCAGTTCACTTAAGATGATGGCCAGCTCCATCCATGTTGCTACAAAGGACATGATCTTGTTCCTTTCTATGGCTACATAGTATTACATGGAGTATATATACATTTTCTTTATCCAATCAATTGTTTGTGGGCACTTAGGTTAGTTTCGTGATTTTGCTATTGTGATTCGCATAATGCTGCAGTGAACATATGAATAGAAGTATCTTTTTTTATAAACTTGTTTATTTTCCTTTTGATAAATGCCTAGTAGTGGAATTCCTGGGTCAAATGGTAATTCGGTTTTTGTTCTTTGAGAAACCTTCATACTGTTTTCTCTAGAGGTTGAACTAGTTTACAATCTAGTTTACAAACAATGAATGAGCGTTCCCTTTTCTCCACAACTGCACCATCTGTTGTTCTTCGACTTCCTAATGACAATTTTCACTGGGGTGAGGTGATATCTCACTGTGACTTTAATTTGCATTTCTCTGATAATTAATGATATAGAACATTTAAAAATTTTTTTATTCTGTCGAATGTTGAACTCTATTTTAAATTTATTTTTTTTTGCCGGCTCAGTGGCTCAGCCTGTAATTCCGTGCTTTGGGAGGCTGAGGTGAGTGGATTGCCTGAGCCTGCGGGTTCAAGACCTGCCTGGGCAACTTGGCGAGACCTCATCTCTACAATAAAACAAAAAATTAGCCGGGTGTGGTAGCGCGCGCCTGTAATTCCGTCTACTTGGAAGGCTGAGGCGGGAAGGATCGGAAGGATCGCCGGAGCCCAGCAGGTCGAGGCTGCGGTGGCCGGGAGCGACCACTGCACTCCAGTCTGGGTGGCAGAGTGAGACACCAACTCAAAAAACAAAAACAAAACAAAACAAAAAAACAACAGAAAAAATTTAATTTTTATCCACAACAAAAATTTCAAGAACTGAATGTAGTTGTGAATATCTATTTTCTTTGTAGAAAGAAATACTCACTTTTAAGAATTTGTTTTTATTAAGAGTTACTCTTGATAACTGTTTTAGGACTTTTTTTTTTTTTTTTGAGTAGGAGTCTCACTCAGTCGCCCAGACCGGCCACCGCAGCCTCGACCTGCCGGGCTCCAGCGATCCTTCCGCCTCCACCTTCCACGTAGCTGGAACTACAGGCATACGCTACCACGCCCGGCTAATCTTTTTTTGATTTATTGTAGAGATGAAGTCTCGCCAAGTTGCCCAGGCAGGTCTCGAACCTGCGGGTACAGGCAATCCACTCACCTCAGCCTCCCAAAGCGCTGGATTACAGGCTGAGCCACCGAGCCCGGCTAGGGCTTTTTAAATACATAATTATCATGGCTTTCTCATATCTAACTAAATTAACAAGAATTTCTTATATCCATTTTATATTCACATTTCCTTGACTGTATCACACATTTTTTTCTTATAATTGGTTGGTTCCAATAAGTACCCAAAGTCCACTCATAGCATTAGTTGACATATACCTAAAGTCTCTTACTCTGTAAGTCTTCCTTTTTGTCTTTTACTTCTTTTCTTTTTGCCATTTTTTTGGTAAAAATGAAATCATTTAACTTGAAGAATGTCCAATTGTTTCTTTGTGACATGATTTAAATTGTGCTTTTATTTTTAATACTTGAATAGTTTTGATTAAACCTTTATCATTTTAAGCAAGAGTGATTCCTAGGCTGGATTGTGTCCTTCCTATTGCATCACATCATGAGGCACATTGCAGTAGTTCATCTCCTTTTGTGTCAGTGAACTACAAAAGAACTCCATAAAATCTCAGTGGTATACAACAATATTTATTCTGATCGATCTGTGTCATCTGTGTTCTGCAAATCTTTGCATCAGGAAGGTGGGGTATATATAAGCTTTGATACCTATGGGAAGCTCTACTTCAAACTTCTCTCATCTATTTTGGAGCATTAGGCTTATTCTCTACAGAATGAAAAGGGACAGGAAGATAAGTGGAAATCCATAAAGCTACCTGAAGCCCAGTCTTGGAATGGGTATAGTCTTTTTACAAATATGCCATCAACCAACGCAAATCACATGGCCAAGTGAAGTCAAACCTGGCAATAAAAGAGGATTAAATAATTCAGACCATCATCAATGGGCAGATGGATAAAGAAAATGTGGTAGATTACACAACAATACTATTAGGCTATAAAATGAGTGAAATAATGTCATTTTCTGCAATATAGGTGGAATTAGAAGTCATTTTTTAAATGAAATAAATCAAGAACAAAAAGACAAATTCCGCATTTTTCTCACTAATATGCAGGAGTCATCTCAGAAACAAAGAATAGAATATTAGATATCAAAAACTAGGGGGAAGGGAGAATAAAGAGAGAGGCTGGTTATGGATACAAACATACTGGGTTTTTTAAAGTTTCAATCTTTTATAGAAGACTAGGGTGACAATACTTAGCAATAACATTATGTATATTTCTAAGTTGCTAGAGGAGAGGATTGTAAATGATGCTAACACATAAATATGACAAACACACAAGGTGATGGATACACCAATTATCCTGACATGATCATTACAAGTTCTTTGCATGTAACACCCACATGTACCCCCAAAATGTGTAAATTATTATATATTGATATGAGAGAAAAAAAAGAAGAAAAAAAAACTTGGGACTATTTATTCAATCCACCACACACTTTCAGTGATGTTAAAACTGATCATTGGATTCATGTGGTGTTAGACTGATTCTTCTAATAAGAATTTGCTCATGAGCCTTTTACCCTGTGATTTTAGTATCCATGGATAGTTGTTATCCAGATACATAATTTTTATTTGTGTTTTTCAGAGGCTGCAAATTGCTTAATTTCTATATTATCTTCCCTTCTTCCTTGAGCAACCAGAATTATTTTTAAAAAGTCTTTTCCTTATTGTTATGGACTGAATATTTTTGAGACCCCTCACCAGATTCGTCTGGTGAAGCCCTAACTTCTAATGTGATATTTGGAGATGGGATTTTTGGGAAATATTTAAGATTAGATGAAGCCATGAGGGTGGGGTCTTCATAAGGGGATTAGTTCCCTTATAAGAAAAGACACCATGCAGTCTCTCTCCAAGTATACTGACATAGTTTGAATGATTGTCCCCTCCAAATCTCAGGTTGAAATGGCATCCTTAATGTTGAAGGTGGAGTCTAGTGGGTGGTGATTGGGGTCATGGGAGCTGATCCCTCACAAATGACTTGGTGTTTTTCCCACAGTAATCAGAGTTCTTGCTCTATTAGGTCACTGGAGAGCTGGATGTTTACCTGGCACCTTTCTCTTTTGTTTCTTCTCTTGCTATGTGACATTACTATTGCCTCCCCATCTTCTGCCATGATTGGAAGCTTCTTGAGGCCTCAGCAGAAGCCCAGCAGATGCTGATACCATGCAGAAATGTGAGCCAAAGTAAACCTCTTTTCTTGATAAATTATCCAGCCTCAGGTTTTTTTTTTTATAGCAATGAAATATTGACTAACCATATACTCACTAAGGAAATGTTATATGATAATATATGAAGAAGGTGGTCATCTGCAAGCCAGAAGAGCTCTCACCAGAAACTGAATTGACTGGCACTTTGATCTTGGACTTCTCAGTTTCTAGACATGAGAAAAATAAATTTATGTTGTTTAAACTACCTAATCTATACTATTTTGTCATGGCATCCAAGCACACCTATACACTCATCAACGATTTTGTTAGTTTAATATACATTTCATTCAGGAAAAGCCAAATAAATTTTGATAATATCATTTGGCTTATCAATTTTCAGAATAATTAGCTGATATTCTAGTACTGTTCAAAAGTAAGCAATTAGATTTCTTAAATGCTAATGTTAAGTTCCTCGGAGGCTTCAAAATATCAGACATATTTAAATCCGTTGCATTTGTTATTGGAAAAAAAACAAAACTTCAAATTGTCACTTGTTAGGCCATAGAATGTTTTTAAACTATCCAGTTCATTTTACATGAATTTATCAATATTTGATAACTTTTTTTTTTTTTTTTTTTTTTGAGTTGGAGTCTCGCTCTGTCGCCCAGACTGGAGTGCAGTGGCCGGTCCCGGCCACTGCAGCCTCCTCGACCTGCTGGGCTCCGGCGATCCTTCCGCCTCAGCCTTCCAAGGAGCTGGAACTACAGGTGCGTGCTACCATGCCCGGCAGATTTTTTGATTTACTGTAGAGATGAGGTCTCGCCAAGTGGCCCAGGTGGGTCTCGAATCTGAGGGCTCAGGCAATCTACTTACCTCAGCCTCCCAAAGTGCGGGATTACAGGCTCAGGTACCGAGTCTGGCTAACTTCTTTTCTTTTTGACAAAACAAAGTATCCTAAGTTCATCTTCTATGTCTAGCAGCAGCCATTTGTCAATAATCTTTGGTTCTTTTCAGTGAGAAATAATGTTTACAAACCACAATCTGAGTATTAGCATTAAAAAATATCCTTTATGGTAAAAAAATGGGAGCTATTATCAATTCAAATTTAAGTTTAAAATTATTTAATTTTGCTTATTTGTTAACAAATGATTTTTGCACCTATTTACAAAAATGATGCTACTGATATTAATATAATATTAAATTTTAATTAAGTTTTCAGTGATTTATCTAGACTTTCTTGCTATTTATTTTGTGACTAATGTTATGCCTAATTAAGATGACTGGGTGAGGCTCATGGCCGTGAAACATAAAGAAATGGTAGTCCATCCAGTGATAAAGTTCACCACATAAATTTTAAATCATAGCACTTTTGAGTTGAAAATCACCTGAGAAAACATATGGCTCAATAATTCTCAAATATTGAGAGAAGGGGCATAAAAAATATGTAGGGAGAAGAAACAGAGAACACAATTAATTAAAAATTGAGACTGAGGATGGGAAGTATTGACTGCAAAGAATCATAAGCAGAGTTTTGGAGGTGGTTAAAATGTTTTATACCTTGATTTTCCTGGTGGTTACATGATTATATGCTTTTATAAATTCATCAGGTATATTTTTAAAGGGTTAACAATATTATATGATAATTAAACCTGAACAAAGTTGATTTTTTTTAAAAAAAAATATGAAGATCTCAGTCAAAATTTTTATGCCAATGATTGCGTTTTCAGTTATTATAGGTCCTGAATGAGGCTCCTTAAGTTATTCTGTAAAGATAAAATAAATGGAAAAAAGAAAATATGGGTGACTAGCCATAAAGTTAGAAGCTAACCAGGATTAGGATAAGTCTCCTGATTCTACTTCAGTGCTTTTCTTACAGTGACAACAATTGAGCTCACTGGTCTCTTAATCTATAGAAATCATTTATTAGCCTTATGATAATAAGATTGTCCCAAAACTATTGTGAGAATATGTTCATCTAGAATTGTCAGAATTTAAAATAATTATTCCATTTTATATAAATCCATTGTCAATATATTTTAAGCAGATGACCATCTATGTGTATTTGTAAAGTATAAATATCTAAGTATGAAATGGTTTTCATACATTTAGAAACATTATACTGGCTTTCTGGGGAGGGGAATGCTTTCATAGGCTACGTATTAGAATGTTTTACCTAAAGCAAATGGATTTAGAGGAGAACACTAAATGGAGAGGAGATGATGTTATACTGCAATGCTTATATGAGTAATGTTAATCATTTTGAGAGAAACAAAAAATAGTAAATGTATAAACAGAGCATTACTGGAGTTGACATTTGAATAAATGTGATTTAAAATATAAGGATATTGAGGAGGCCAAGTAAATCTGAATTCCATGATGATGGAAACTGATATACGATAAAATGTTTTATGCTCATTTAGCTGCTGTTCATATTTAATATTACTGGTGTTTGGATGTGAACTTGTTTAAATGTTGGTCCCTATTGTCAAGTTATGTACATCTCAGGGACAGGTGCCGTCCATTCACGTTGGTTGCCACTAGATGGCACTCTGGCACCCCTGGGAGCATAACCATGTCACCTGTTTTCACTGGTATGGAGACTTGAAAGAGCAACTAGTGCTCTAAAAAGATTAAAGTCTTTTTTTTTTTTTTAAGAAAACATACATCCATAGACATAACTCATTGCTTCATGTTCTCCTGAATCATATCTTCATGTTCTTTTGAATCCATTACAACTTTATGAAGCTATTGACCACATTTTCACCCAAGTACTTAGCTTTAATTGAGAGTAAATTCTTGCTACGTTCTTAAATATTAAGCAGGTTCCATTCTGCTAAGTGTTTCAAACAGATCATAGCTTCTGCCAAATTTATTATGCAATAGTTACTTCTTAATAACTATAGCAAAAAAAAATTACCCATAATAAATTTCTGGAAAAAGCATGATAAAATCTAAGAGAAATATTTACTTTCCAGCTACTCCTTAAATTCTTTGTGAAATACTCTCAGTGAAGTATTTAGACTGTAAATAACCTATTTTCATTTGCTTTCTATGAACATCAATGTATTTCTAAATTTCATAATTTCAAAGACCATGAAAAATAAGATCTTGTCTTTAAGATAACCATATTTTTTTAGTTATTTAAAGCAATCGCAATTTAAAATTTGCCACTTATATCTATTAACAGTATACTGTTAAAACAATCTTCTCTCTTTGGCCCTTCAAATATTTCACAAATTCAAATATGTAAGTCACAATATGAGGATTTCTGTTGTCTCTCAAAACCCATGACAGTACTATTCACCTCTCAGGCTAACTGGGACAGATCAGTCTGGTGTGCATAGCCTGTGCTTTGTACAGTCGTTGATATTATACCTGTGACTCACTTTTTAAATATGGAAAGAATAATTTATTTAAGACAATATGGTTAAAGCGAACAGGAAATGTACTAAAGCTGAGATATAAAGTGTTTTATGCTGTTTGAAAAACAATCTATTTAGTAATTAATACATCATTCATTGTCTGTGAGTGTATTGCCTCAGATGAAATTGTTTACCTCTAAAATTGTGATTTTAAATGTGCCTTTCTTTCCACGTATCAGTAATAATGATTTCTTGAATGCTCATCCAGGTAAAGTATCCAGTGAATTCAGAAATCTAAGTTAATTTTGTTTTTGCATTATTGTGGTTTTTTTTTTTACTTTTTAATAAAGAAGATTCTGAAAGAAACTCTCTATAGTACTATATTGCTAAAGCACATCTTAATGAAAGGATGGAAAAAGAATCACTAAGACCTTACTGAGAAATTTCATAAGAATGATAGACATGAAAGAGCTAAAGGTAACAGATGTTTCAACCAAGGCAATATAAAGCCCAGATGTTTGGCATATTCATATCGTATTAACTGGGCAAGTGAGAGTCATATTTTCCTTTTTTTCCAATAATTATTATGCTTCCCCTATTCAAAAATTATTTTAAAGTAAGGAGTGCTGGTAAAAGACAGAAAAAAAAAAAGAAAAATAACAACAACAACAACAACACAAAAACAAACTAATTCATTTTCTCTTATAGTTTTCTACAAATGTGCAGCAAATTCAAGAGAGACTATAGATATTCACTTTTAGGTTATACATATATTTAAAAACTATTACTGAAACTAATATAACATAAAATAAGGGAAATATTTTAATTTATCTGAAGTTATTCAGACATATTTTGAGACTAGTTTTGCCCATTAATTGTTCTGTGAAACCTAGTCACTTCTGTGTATCTAGACAGGAGAAAAAGCTTTGGAATTATGTAAAAATATGTCATTTTTCCTAATAATGGAACAATGAAAGCCATATTTTGGTCAGTGGGTATAAAAATGTACATCAATTAATTATTTTATAAGACTGAACTTTTGACTGTCTTGTAACATGTTCAACTGATATAAAAAAAATTTTATTACCAATTTTTAAAAGTTTAGAATATTTCACCTTAATTCCTCTAGAAAATTTGTGTCTATAAAATTTGTATGGTAATTACTATAGAAAAAAAAACAGCATTTTAGATATCTCAACCTATTCTTTGTCCATAAAATCATTTTTATCAATATCATTTTTAAGAGTTTGTTGAGTATGTGATTCTTGATTTTTAAATAATTATACTTCCTGTTTAAAAAAAGAAAGGAAAGGAAGAAATAACCATATACTATGCAATAAAAATATGCACTAAAAATATACTTATTTAAATAGACTCATTATAAGGTTCTGAAAGAGAATTTTATTTTCCTTATGGAAAGAAAACGAAGTTTTCCTTTAATAGACTATGTATCCCAAGATGATTTTAAAGTATTTTCACTTAGAGAAGCTAGCTGCTATTACATATGAATTTTCAAAGCTTGCCAAAGCTTTGGAAGGAATGATGAAAATTACTATTGCACGACCTTCGGGTTTTCTTTGTTTCATAAAGGGCTAAGATAGCATTTTTCTCATTTTTCTTTCAGCTCTGCTCTTTCATCATAAATATCAAAGCATGCAATTATACCTTCTCAGATCCTACCATAATCTGCCTGTTTTTCTATCCATGGTGATGATGTTTTCTCTCTTTTTCAGAACACTTTTTATTTTGTTTATGGAACCTCTGAAAAGAATTTCATAATTTGTCAAAATAAAAACAATGAATATAAATAAATGTAATCACTATTAGATTGATAAAATATTACCCATACAGCAATGATACTTTAATCGAAGGCAGCATCAGACGCTGAGAGATTTCTCTACTAGGCTTGAGTGTCACATAGACCATATCCACAAGAGAATGATCTGAACTACAGGTCATTATGAATGTTTATTATGAGAAATATCCTTATCTTGACCCCAAACAATCTTTAGTTTTTCCTACTGTTACTTCACTTCCCACATTAAATCTACTTTCTGCATGAGTCTTATTATTCTATCTCAATATATGTTTCAAATATTTTACTCTAGATCTATGGCTCCAGAATGTTTATTTATTATACTTAAATCAGAAATATCCTAAATAAGTAAATATGACAAATTAGCAATGGTTTTCTATTTGATTCCAGAATCCATATATTAACATAGCATACAAAATAAATTAAGGCAACAGGCACAATCAGTTTTTTACTTTTGAAGCCTTGGATAAAATCATGAAAAGTTATCAGTCAGATCAATTAATGCATTAAAATATATTTCTACTTTTGTTTCCATTAAATATTTCAATGATTACATTTATAGAAAGATAATCTGACCTTCAATGTAATAGAAAAATCATACTTATACATCTGATTATTTACCCAAAAGATGAATTATAGTGTAGCTGGACTCTGGAGCCAGACAGACCTGATTGAAACCCCCATTTTTCTCTAATAAATGAATGTCTTCTTGACAAGTTATTTAACCTTTCAAAGCATTAGTTTTTTGCCTAAATGGGCACAATATTACTAAATGCCTCAGAAATAAATTGTAAGGCTTAAATGAGAAAATACAAGTGAAAAATTTGGCCTATTTCAGTCAAGTAATTCAAGTTCACATATACTAGCTATTATTGTTTTGTTGATTTTGTCAGTCTGTCCTGCTCAGTTTTTGCATGTGAAAAAAATGCTGACATATAATTATGCAAAATTGGTGCATTTTATGATGAAGAATGACCTTCTCTTCTTACCTCGATATGAAAATCTCTCTTTAGAAATCTAATCTGAGACCAGAATGAAGACTCCAGTTTCGATCAACAGAAGATTCTGCAAACAAGGGTGAGGAAGAACGAAACTCAAAGAGATCAAACAAGACATACACAGAAAATGAATAAAGACTGAACAAAAAATGGGAAAGTATACTGAGTTTGGTAAAAACTGTTCCACGTTCAAACATAAAACAAGGGAAGCAGCACATGTTAGAGTTGGAGAATAGTTAGGAGAAAAATACTAAAATGAGGCTTTCCTACAATGGCTACCAACAATCTGTTATTGCCAAGTTACAGCATTTAAAATGATACTTTATATTGCACAAGGTGGCCAAAGACATGATTTGTGTGGGAAGAAAACTAATTTGGGAATGTGGCCTACATTCAAGTGCATGATCCCCTATACCACCTGGGTCTGCATCAACATGGCAATATTCTCTCTGATCACATTTCTTTGTAAAACTGGCAATATCTAAGGTTGTAGTGAGAAGAAAGTGATCCGTTGTCAAGAAAAGGCACCACGAGTATGACAGGTACAGAGGTGTTCATCACTGCACTTAGCAAAAGTGAATAAGTGAAGAGAATAAACATGTCCACCACCGGAATATTAAAATAGGTAATCTGACATTCATTCTATTAAATATTATAAAGTCATTGAAAGCAGCCAATTATGTCTGCACATCTCAAAAACAAATGCTTATGTTAGAAGAAAATACCAAGATATAGGAGAATAAGTATTCAAAAATCCCATTTTTTATTTATTAAATGTTTTTTAGAATTCATGTAAAATATTGATAGTAGTTAAGACTGAGTATTGAAAAAAAGTGGGAATCAAGAGAAAAGTGTCATCTTTTCTCAAAATATATTTTGAAATTTTATTTTTTTAGCCAAAAGATGAATAAAACATTGTATAACTGTTGGTACGTTATTAACATATACAGTGACATTAGTTATCTATACCTTTATAGTGCAATCTTTGAAAAAGCTGGCATTTCATGTAAATATTAGAACTTAAAAAGTGCCTAAGTACTTCTAACAAATAAAATACAATAAAATATCATAAATTATCAGTTATGTAGACAAAGATTAATATGACTGGTAATGCTCAGTACTGAAGAATATAAAAGTATTGAGAGGTCAACATGACAATAGGTGTCAAATTTTTAAAAGGGCATACCACTTTATTCAGTTTCCCTTATACAACTGTATCCAATGGAAATAAATCATACAGTGCATTGTACATATAAGGATTACTGCAGCAGTCTTTCTAATTTGTAGAAAATTTATATTTTCTCCAAAGAATGAGTATAAATTATGCATATTCCATACAACCGAAGACTTTGTAGTAAGTAAAAATAATACGATAGATCTCTATTCATTAATATAGAAATATGTTCATAATAATTTTGGAGTGAAAAGTCTGTTTACAAAATAAAATTTAAGATAAAATGACATTTGTCATTATGTCTGTCTTTTAAATGCATAGATTCATATGAATGACCAAACTGTGATTTTGTAACTAATTCTGTAATTTTTTCTGGTGTGTAAGATTATAGGAATCATTCACCTTCTTCTTTTAATACTGTTTGCAAGGATTTTAAAAATCCTTAATTTAAAAAATTAAGATATATTATTTTATAACTTCAAAACAATAAAAATATCCCAGTTTGGAGAAAAGAAAAACAAAGTAATACATTTTCCTCTTGGAAACGCATAAAATAGAGAAAGTAATCTTCTGTGGCAACCGTCTATTGTCAAAGCAAAAAGTAGATGGCAGTGTGACAGGTAGCATAACACAGAAAGAATAGAGATCAGGAAACCAGGGTAACCCTAGGGCAGAGGAAAAGCAGTCTTAAAAAATTAGATTAAGACCAGGTTTAGTGGTCTAAGGATTAAGCACAAAGATATATAATTTCATAACCTAGTTCCCAGTCAACAAGGAAATGGCAGGTAGATTATAATGCCATCAAAAAAGTAAAAACTAGGTCCCTAATAAGTGAGATTTTCTCCATATTAGGTAAGGGAAGTTATGGAGAAAACAAAAACAGAAACACCCAAAAAAGGTAATACGGGCATCTAGTAGTCAGCAACAGAGAGACTGAAAATCTCTACTGTAGCTAAGACAAAGAGATATTCATTATTTTGGAACAGGAAATCTAGCATCTGAGGAAACAAGATAATAAGAAAAAGAAGAACAAGAAAAATTTACTTACAAAAAATTAATTTCCTATTTAACTGTATTTTTGCACCCACCATGACAATAATTAAAAATAAACTTTTAAACAATAAATCAAGTTCCTGGGGGCAAAATGGGACTAGTATTAGCTTGATTCTGTAATAAACTTATATTTTAAGTTCAGTTTTAATATATTTAACTAAACAAGTACACCTGGTTGAGGCCCACTTCTGGAAAAGTGACAAATTAGAAATACTAGAAATTCTTACACTTGAGAATACTTGGAACTTATGACTAAAACACAGAAAATACATATTTTCAAATGTGTTTTGGGGGACATAAGAAATAAAGACAATTCCTAGGTCCAGAAAAGTTCATAAAGAAAAAAACATTGTGAGTGCTAGAGCTACTTCCATGTTGAGTGTGTTTGCCATACCCAGAAATATAAAGTCATCTGTTTTTCAAGGAAGCATGAAGAACAGGGCTCACACAGGGTGGAGAGTTGATACTGACTTCATGTATAAAACAGGATTTTGGAGGACTATATTTTAGTTAGAATGAGCTAGGGAAAAAAAAAAAAAAATATATATATATATATAAATATTATATATATATATATATATATATATATATATAATAGAAAAATACAGCTCTCAGCCAGATCACTATTAAGAAAAAAACAAAACACAACAAGAACCTTCTCTCTGCCTCCAACTTCTCCTTCCCTCCCACAATACTCCTTGAGAATTTCGGAGCCCAGGCCCAGGTTATTCTTTGCACAAGCTTCAGATTCAAACAGATCTAACTGAATGGACTAGAAAACCTCAAAGTGGAAAATTAGCTTAAAGTGAATTTTTGGCTTTTCCTAACCTAGAATGAGGCAAGTTCTCTCAGAAAGAACATCTCTTCTACTCAGACCTAGCAGAATTTCCACAGATTTCGATCAGGCAAATAAGAGCTCAGAAACTCAATTAGGAAATATAATGAAACAAATTCAACATGATCAAGAGTCAGGAAAACAAAAAAGAGCAAAAATAGACTTCTAAGAACTAGAGTACTGTACTGCAGAATTTAAGATAAGTATTTTTTAAATGTTTACCAAAAATGGAAGTAAAATAAAATAACCATTACATTGAAGAAGACTATAAAATACAGAAGTTGATTATTTTAAAAGACTAAGTAGAATTTTAGCAATGTTTTTAAAAGCACATTTTACATTGCACACAATGGACAGATCAAGCTGTCTGTCAGACATACCCAGAAAACAGAACTGTGAACTGGAAGATAGGTTAAAAAAATCTCCACCAAGCATTGTACAAACAGACAAAACATGGAAAACATGAAAGAAAGGTTAGGAGACATGGAGAACATAATGGGAATGACAAATAGCTAATTTGAGTCCCAGAAAGAGATAATAGGGAGAATATGGAAAGGTAATTTTCAAGTGACAGAGATGTCTAAATTTAATGAAAGACATATACCATCACATTTATGAAGTACAAGATATTTGCAATCAGAATAAAAATAAATCCAATCTAGACAAATTCCAGTTAAATTGCAAATCAACAAAGACCAAAAGAAGAGTATAAAAATAATTCAAGCTCATTGTTTCAAATGATAACATAAGAAATTAATATATAATTTTTAAAAAATGATACTTACCCTTGCTAGGAGCCGAGAGAGAGAGAGAGACAGAGAGAGAAAGAGAACCACATTTAAAAGTTTGGAATTTGTCCTTTAAGACTTTTTTTTGCAGAGGTGGTGGGCAAGAAATATAAAGCAAGTGCTTAATTATTACATACAGATACAAGTACTTAATTTTAAAAGCAGATTTTTTTTTTTTTTTTGACTGGGTGCTGTATTTACCTTTCTCTCATAATTGATTTAAATATTCTGCATCCTATTTTTAGTAGAAAACATATTTGAATTATATTCATAAACATGAACATGTACTACACAGACCACTATTATACCCCTTCTCTTTGCACATTATATCTCAAGCCTTAAGACAATATGAATTCCGGAACTGAAGAAAGGAATAATTATATGTCAAACTGAGTGAACTCTGTTTTCAAGAGTAATTACAGTGGTTAGCATTAATTAAAATATGCCAAGCATCATGCTAAGTAATTTATATGGATTGATGCCCTTTTTTTTGAGTTGGAGTCCCACTCTGTCGCCCAGACTAGAGTGCAGTGGCCGCTCCCGGCCACCGCAGCCTCGACCGGCTGGCCTCCGGCGATCCTTCCGCCTCCGCCTTCCAAGTAGCTGGAACTACAGGCGGGCGCTACCACGCCTGGCTCATTTTGATTTATTGTAAAGATGAGGTCTACGAACCCGCGGGCTCAGGCAATCCACTCACCTCAGCCTCCCAAGGCGCGGGATTACAGGCTGAGCCACCGAGCCCGGCTAGGATTGATGCCTTTAATCTCCACAAGTCTATGAAGTAAATGCCTTTTACCCATTTCATAGATATGATGTTTGAGGCTTAACTAAATATTTGTCCAAGACACACAACTATGAAGGAAAGAAGTCACATCCAGAATGTCTTATTCTAAAAGACATGCAATTAACCATTGTACTCCATGGAGCATAAAGGCTTATCATTGTCTCTCTGTAATCTTTAGGGATTTTTAAATTTTTAATTCAAATGGTATTTTTTCTACAACCCATAAATACACAAATAATTTTATGTTTTAAGTGTTCACATATATTCTGATAGGAAAGAAAATTCTATTTTCAAAGACATCTTAATTTAAATATTAATTAATTATATCTCTAAATGAAATTTGATCATTTATCTTGACCATTTATCTGTACCAATAACTGCATTATATATATATATATATTTGCATTATATATATATATGCATTATATATATATATATTTAGAAACTTCTTCCTTCGATAGATTATCATATATATATGTGATAATCTATCGAAGGAAGAAGTTTCTAAATACATTCCCTTAGGAAGTCAGAATGTACTTCTACCCATGAAGAGTATGGTAAACCATTTCACACTTGAATTCTATGATTCAGAGTTCACAATATACACTTATTCTTACAATATGTAAAAAAAAATTCAATCAGATAGAGTACCCAGATACATATATCTAAAAGCCATGCACTATCTTTAAAAAACAAGTATGCAAGTTATTAATTCTTCTACATGGTGACAGGCAAAATTATGCATACATGAAAATTGAATTTAACATGTTTGTTCTGTTTATGACATCCTTCATTGTTATCAGATTCATCTTGACAAAAAACCGTAACTTGTTCATCAATACAAACCAGGCTATCACAAGAATGTTAGCACTCTGTATCTTAAATTTCAGAAAACTATTTTTCTCACAAAATATTTTGTAATTCCTATAAAGCAAAAGCAAAAGAGACCTACAGAAAAGGAGTTATTAATACCTCTTTAAAAGTATGGTTTCTAAAATTTCAGTAGGACTTCATTTTATGGCACAGAAAAATATTTTAAACAATTATAGCCTAATCTAGAAAAGCTTTATTTTACCAAATGAGAGTATTAAAGAATCCATTTTAAATGCTTCATTGTGTATAGATAGCATGTGATAGTTTTGTCATATTGTGAATAAATAACCAACCAAAATAAAACACCTGAGTAAATTTAGCAAGTACTTTGTTTTAAATATGAAATAGAAACTGCCATAGTAGGGTATGTGATCTCAAACCAGGTGAAGTGGGGACCAAAGTAAGGCCCAAACTTTACCTGCAAGATGACCTCTTATATACCTAACCCTGAAATGTACCCCACATCTTTAAAAAAAATTTAAAAAAGAAACTGCCACAGAAATTCCTATGAAAACAATAGTTATAAACATGAATGATATAATACTCATTAGAAATTATACTGACATTAAAAATAATTTTAAAAAATATTATTGTGGATGTTTTAATAAAAATTAAAATGTTAAATGACAAATATTTACATGGAAAGTTGTTTTTAATATTTAACATAAGGTTCCAAATTTTAGAAATTGACTTATGCATACAAAAAAATAGGTCTATATATTTTGTATCATAAACATTTATACCATAAGCTATTTGACAGTTGTGGCAATGGCTAGGCTTTATAGTTTACACAATCGTAAAAGCTTTTGCTTTTATCAATATTACTCCTATTTAAGTAGTCATGTAATTCAGTAATGCTATACCTGAAACATCAGAAACACCATTTAAAGTGAACTTGGATTTTTATGTCAAAAGTCTCCCTGATTTTTACTCTAAAACCAAATATTTAGTTCAATTTTTTATGATTTTCTTATTGAAAAATGAAATCATTGACTCTGCTTATTCCTGAGATTTCAACTTAAGAGATATGTTGTGTGTTTTGATTTGTATATGATTGAATTTTAGTGTTGATGACTATTGGATTTAAGAATCATTTAGGGAAATATTTTAAATGTCCAAGATAATACTGTGGGTTGTTTTGTTTCCATGGTGTTTATTTATAGTTTTTGTTGTTGTTGTTACTAGCAATTTCTAATTTTAAATGTATTGGGGTCATTTATAATATACTATAAGTCTTTTAAAATAAATATATAACTTATCCTTTAGGGTAGAGCATACAGCATGTATTTAGTAAATATTGTTAATTATGTCATTCCAATTCTGTTTTTCACTTATTGGATCTTTGATATGTCAAGAGAGTTTAAATAGTTTAATGTAGATCTTACTGTATTTCTTGAAACTGTTGCATCTTATATTTTATACTACTTTATTTGGAGCTATGCTTCTTGAGAATTATATGACCTATGTCCCATTTAATACTTTAGGTCCTGAAGTCAATCTTTTCTGCTATCAGTATTGATATCTCTACCTTTTTTTTTTTTTGTCAGGGTCTCTCTCTATTGCCCAAGCTATTGTGCAGTGGCATGATCATGGCTCACTGCAGCCTCAACCTCCTGAGTTTAAGCTATTCTACTGCCTCAGCCTCCCAAGTAACTAGAACTACAGGTGCATGTCACCATGCCCAGCTAATTTTTTTATTTTTTATAAAGATGAGAATCACTATGTGACCAAGTCTAGTCTCAAATTCCTGGTCTAAAGTGATCCTCCCATCTCAGTCTCTCAACGTCTGGGATTAGAAGTGTGAGCCACTGCACCTGCTCTCCGTACTCTTTTATTGATTAGATTTGCCTTGTTTATATATGTTTATATTTTTACATACAAATCCTTAGTTGTATAGGGGTTTTTTTGTTACTAAACCTGAGTTTTTAAATTAATTTAATAGTTGATTTTATTCTGTTACAATTTATGGTCTTACTATATAAGTTTGCTTATAAATATCAGATAAGTAGGCATATTTTAATGCTGTCTTATTATTTGCAATGTTTTGTATAGAGAAGTGGGCTGATTTAAATTTTCTCTCAAATTTTTCATGCTTGGTTTCTCATTCTGTTACTTTGAAATGAAATTTTTATTTTAGTTCCTCATAGTTGAAATAATTTTATATGTTGTAGCATTTTTTATAAATTATATGTCCAAAGGACATTTGCTTTTGTAATAGAAGTTACTAGTCACCTAGATTCTATTACCCATTTACTGATTCCAATACCCCACCTCCTAGTCTAGACCGTGATAGGGCTCCATTTCAGAGTTTCTTTTTAGGCACCAAATCTTGATCAGCTAGAATACTTTATTAAGAATAATTTTTCACCGGTTTGGTGGCTCAGCCTATAATCCCGCGCCTTTGGGAGGCTGAGGTGAGTGGATTTCCTGAGCCCACGGGTTCTAGACCCGCCTGGGCAGGCGAGACCTCATCTCTACAATAAATCAAAAATTAGCCGGGCGTGGTAGCGCACGCCTGTAGTTCCAGCTACTTGGAAGGCTGAGCGGAAGGATCGCTGGAGCCCGGCAGGTCGAGGCTGCGGTGGCCGAGAGCGGCCACTGCACTCCAGTCTGGGCGACAGAGTGAGAATTCAACTCAAAAAAAAAAAGAAGAAGAATTTTTCAAAAATAGCTTATAGGTACTGTACTTTCTAAATATTTTCACATTTTTAGATAAACATTGTCCTTTAGCTGAACAAAATTTCACTAAATATAAGTTTCATGAGGTACTTTTCTGAAGACTCTGTAGATCAGCCTCATTCAATAGGACTTTCTTATCCATTCCTGCATTATCCAACAGACTAGCCGAAGTTTTAAAATTTTTCTGGTTGGTTGTTTATTTGCTTCATGAATTTGGAAGCTCAGTTTTTATGTGTATATGTGATTAATATTGTGACAGTTTTGTGGTGAATTAACCTTTTTCATTTTCATTTATCTTTATTTATAGCATTCTTGGTGTAAGTTCATTTTTATAGTAAAATGATCAGAAAATCTTTCTTATGTTTACTCTTTGCATGTTTTAATTTTTTTCGATCTCCTTTACTTTAAATATATTCACATCTTTATATTTTAAAAAGTGTATTTCCTGTAGCTGGCACATAGTGGGATGTGGGGAGAGAGAGAAGGATGAGACTACAACAGATAACAAGGAAACTTTTGGAGGATGATTGTGTATGATTATTACCTTGAGTGTGGTCATGCATTCACAGGAGAAACTTAGCAAACCTTACTCTTTAAATGCACTTAATGTATAGTATATAAATTATGTCTCAGTTGCTTTGGAAAAAGATAGACATTCCACTAATTTTACTTGCTAATTTCAGTTTCTTCTCCATTTAAAACAGGCAAAATTTTAGTTCCTACCTTATAAGTTTGCAACTATGGCCAAAAGAAACAATGCATAGCAATATTCAAAATTGCCAAGATATGGAAACCACCTAAGTGTCTGCTGAATGAATGAATGGATAAAGAAGATGCAGTATACATACACAATGAAATGTTCTTCAGTCTTGAAAGGACATCCTGCCATTTGCAACCACATGGATGAGTTTGGAGGACATCTTGCTAAGTGAAAAAAGCCAGGCACAGAAAAGCAAATACTGCATGATCTCACTTATATGTGGAGTCAAATTTGTAGAAACAGAGAGTAGAAGAGAAGATACCAGATACCAAAATTTCAGTTACAAGATGAGTAAGTTTTGAAAACTTAACATACATCATGGTGACTATACTGAAAAATATTGTGCTGTATTTTGAAATTCACTAAGAAAGTAGACCTTAATCTTCTCACTGTACACATACAAACAGTAAATATGTGAGCTAATGAATATTTTAATTGGCTTGATTGTGATAATCATTTCACAAAGTATACTGATATCAAAGCATAGCATTGACGTCTTAAATATATACAACTTTTGTCAGTTATAACTCAATAAAGCTGGAGAAAAAAATAAACAATGCTTGAAAAGCATGTAGCACTTGATGAATACTCATTAAATATTTGCTTTTTTAACATAGTTCAGAGTTTCTATTACATTGATTTCATTGCTCATTTATACACTGTTATTCCAAATTTTAAAAAATCTATGACAGTTTTAGAAAATGTTTTAAAATATATTATTTAATTTTAAAGATGTGGGGTTCAAGTGAGGATTAGGTGCACATGTGGTCTACATACAGGTGAAGTTTGGGCCTGCCATTGGTCCTCACAAAAAATATATTACAGTTTTATAAATGTTAAATACACCTCTTAGGTCTCCCTCTTTATTATTCCTGATTTCCAAAATGTATTTTTTATTCTCACTTGGGAAATTTTTTTTCTTCACCACCACTCCAAAGGATATCTTTGCCATTTCCATTAATGATTACTTTCATTGAAATGGCATTAAACTTTAAATTATTTTGAAAAAGTGTTATCATTATATATTTATATTTTATAATTAGCATTGCAATTATTTTTATCAGAAAAGTATAGCTTTAATTAAACCTTACAACTATTGTTTCACCATATTATGCCAAACAGCTGGTTTAACTTAATTTTTAACATTTAAATCTGTTACTCAAAATTACTGTACTAGTTTGGATTTAATATCCTGATTAAATATGTGCAACTGAATCACCTGTTTTGAATTTAAAATTGCTTCTGTAATTGTTCACCATCATAGACCCTGCCATTCTAGCCCACTTTAGAAACATTCTGTGGGTAAATGACAAGCATCGCTGCATTTAGTTATTAGAAAATCATTTATTCCCAGATTCCCAGTGAAGTCAAACAAAAGACTAAGCATACATTATGGAAAATCTCTCTTCAGAAACTTAAAATATTATGCTGATTTTTTCATAGTTCATAACTAGGAGTTAACACATCAAAAAGAGTTATTAATGAAACCAGCTAGTATAGTATCTCACTATAAAATTACAATAAAATTTAGATTTTTAAATGTGCTCCTGTAACAAAATAATTAGACTATGTGAACTCAGCTTATTATGGTACCTGCTGTGGCTCTGACTGAAGTCAAGAGGCTGATAGATGAGCTTTGTCTCCTTGGGTCTTAGGGGCCTTGAAGTCACTTAGATGGATGACTGCTTAAGGAGAACAACATAACATTTTTGTACGAGACAAGAAATCCAGCTTGGCGCCAATAGACTGTGATGCTTGCCTAAACTCAATATTCAGATCATGACTATTTAATTTATCTGTCAATGACTTGTTCCTGATTTGCATTATACCTATTTGGCATCTCTATGCAGACAATATAGTCTAGCAGTTGCATTCTATGTAATGCATAAGGAGTGTTGTATTTAAGAAAACTTATTTTCTTCTAATACTATTTGTATTTCATCGAAACATTTATGTTTTAATTGATGTGACTAGAAATCAGATAAAGTTACACATAAAATAAAACCCATAAATATTCCAATAACTTGGCAGATTTTAGGTGGTTTAAATTAAGATATGAAATACATGTGTAAATTAGCACACCAAACAAAAGAGAGTAAGAAAAAAAGATAATTGTAAAACAGAAGAATGAAGTTCTTAATTTTATTTAATAAATAGAATCCCATTTTTAACTAAACAGAATATAAGGGTTTTTGGAATAATATTATCCCTTTAAGTTATTAGAAAACCATATTAAATCATACATTTATTATAACAAAAAGTGATTGGCAAAGGCCCTGGGTATATAAAAACAATGTTTGGTTTTATCTTAATAATCTATGTTTAAGATAAAATATTACTAGCTTACTTTCTACTGATGCTGTAGCTATCTAAAGCTTTAAGAAAACCAAGAATCAAAACACAAAATAATGGTTAAGATAATACATTTTGATAAATGTAATATGTTAATCTTTTCTGGCTGATATAACAAAATACCACAGACTGGATGGCTTAAACAATAGAACTTATTTCTCACAATTATGGAGGTTAACAAGTTCAAAATCAAGATGCCACCAAGGTAAGTTTTACTCTGAAGCATCTTAACTTGGCTTGAAAAGAACCAAGATCTTATGGTAAATTCACATGACCTGTTCTTTGTGCACATACTTGGAGAGAGATAAGCTCTCTGGTGTCTTTTCTAAGACACACACTAATCCCATCAGACCAGAACCCCACCCTCATGGCCTCATCTAATCCTAATTAACTCCCCAAAGTCCTGTCTCCAAATACCATCACTTTGGGGGTTAGGGCTTCAGCATGATTTTTTGAAGGGATCCAAATATTCAATCTATAACATCTAAAAAGAGATTAATTGACTAAACCATTATAAACATATAATTTTATAATAAACAATATATCACTATATCAATCATAATTATACAAAGCATCTGTAGGTAGTCTAGAGATAAACTTAACATGATGTTTACCATGTGACAGCTCACAATCTAGTGGAGAAAGAAAAAAACTTTTAAAAAACTTTTTATTGCAATAATTTTAGGAGTACAAGTGGATTATTTTGGTTGCATGGGTAACTTCTTTAGTCGTGAAGTCTGGGTTTTTAGTGTACCCATCACCCAAATAGTGTATATTGTATACAACAAGTAATTTTTCATTCCTCATTTCTTCCCTCCCTCCCCTTCTGAGTCTCCAATGTGCATTATACCATTCAGTATGCCTTTGAAGACCCAGAGCTTTGCCCTCACAATGAGAACAAATGGTATTTGGTTTTCAATTCCTGAGTTACTTCACATAGGATAATGGCATCCAGTTCCATCCAAGTTGCTGCAAAAATATTATTTTATTCTTTTTTATGACCAAGTAGAATTCCATTTTGTATATCACTTTTTTTTAATTCAGTCATCAGTTGATCGGCACTTAGGTTGATTCCATATCTTTGTGCCTGTGAATTGTGCAGTAATAAACATAACATCGCATATGTCTTCTTTGTATAAGTTATTTTCCTTTGGGTCGATATCAAGTAATGGGATTGCTGGATCTACTTCTAGATTGGTAGATCTACTTTTAGTTTTTTGAAAAATATATATATTGTTTTCCATTGAGGTTGTACTCATGTACTTTCCCACAACAGTGCATAAATGTTCCCTTTTCACCACATTTGCACCATCTATTTTTTAATTATTTATTTATATATTTTATTTATTTATTTTTTAAATGTTCTTTTTTTTTCTTGAGTTGGAGTCTCAATCTGTCGCCCAGACTGGAGTGCAGTGGCACGCTCCCAGCCATAGCAGCCTTGACCTGCTGGGCTCTGGCGATCCTTCCGGCTCAGCCTTCTAAGTAGCTGGAACTACAGGCGCGAACTACCATGCCCGGTTAATTATTTATTTATTTATTGTAGAGATGAGGTCTCGCCAAGTTGCCCAGGCAGGTCTCAGGCAATTCACTCACCTCGGCCTCCCAAAGCGCGGGATTACAGGCTGAGTCACCGAGTCTGGCCAATATCTATTTTTTTAATTTTAATTTTTTACTCTTTAATAATGGCTGTCTGACTGGGATAAGGTAGTATCTCATTGTGATTTTAATTTGCATCACACTGATGATCAGAGATTGAGCAATTTTTAAATGTTTGTTGGACTTTTGTATATCTTCTTTTGAGAAATGTCTGTTTATGTCATTTTTCCACTTTTTAATGGAATTGATTTTTTGTTTTGTTTTTCTTGCTGATTTGAGTTACTTACAGATTCTGGATATTTGTCTTTTGCTGGATGCATAATTTGTAAGTATTTCCTCCTATTCTGTAGGTTGTCTATTTAGTCTATTGATTATTTCTTTATGTAGTTTTTGATTAAATTAAATTCCATTTATTTTTGACTTTGTTGCATTTGCTTTTGGGTCTTAGACATAAATCTCTTGCCTAGGATGATGTTCAGAAGAGTTTTTCCTAGGTTTTATTCTAGAATTTTTATTATTTCAATCTTATATTTATTTGATTTATCTTGAGCTAATTTTGTGTATGGTGAGGGAAAGGGATCCAGTTTTATTATTTTGCAATGTGGCTATTCAATTTTTCCAGTACCACTTGTTGACTAGAGTGTTTTTTCCATAATGTATGTTTTTGTCTGATTTATCAGAAAAACAGTTGTAGGCTTTATTTATGAGTTCTGTTGGTCAATGTGTTTACTTTTGTAGCGGTACCATGCTGTTTTGGTCACTATAGCCATGTAGAATAATTGGAAGTCAGATAATGTGATACCTCCAGCTTTCTTCTTTTTATTTGGTATTGCTTTGGCTATCCAAAGCTTCTTTTTGGTTCCACATAAAGTTTAGGATTTTTTTTCTAATTCTCTGAAAAATGACATTAGTAATTTAACAGGCATTGAAACTTAAGATTGCTTTGGATGGTATGGTTATTTTTACAACACTGCTTCTTCCAATTCATGAGCATGGGATGTTTATTCATTTGCTTGTATAATCTACACTTTATATCATCTTTGTTTTGCAGTTCTCCTTGTAGAGATCTTGTACTTCCTTAGTTAAATATATTTTTTAGGAATCTTATTTTTTTTTGCAACTATTTGTAAATGAGATTAAATTATTGATTTGATTCTAAGTTTGATCGTTATTGGTGTTATTGGTTGGTATTGGCAATGTTACTCAAATCCAATTTTTATGAGTTAAATTAGATGCTATGATAGAAATAACAGCTAAATGTCAGAAAAATTATAAAATTGCACAGGTGATGGAAAGATTGTCCTGCCTGAGAAAGTCAGGAAAGTTTCGTAGTAGTGTTACCACCTCTATTTGTCCCTAAAGATTGAGTGTACATGTTATTGAATTCTTAGCTGAATAGATAACCTAAAGTGATGAGATTAAATTTGGTATAAATAAACAAGCAATCACTGCATATTAATTCCATTTTCAATATGACTTACTGCTTTAGCTGGTCTGTAGGTTAATCAATGCACTTATTATTTGGGCAGCCATGGATAGATTACGATCAACTGGGAGATAAAGGCACTTTTTTATTAGTTGTGCTTTTCTTCTCTCTTCTTACGTGTTTGATGGAATTTTATTTTTTATTTTTTGCTGAAACATCTGCTAATCATTTTACAAATAAAATAAGGTTATATGTGTTTTGTAGTAGGCAGTCACATGCATATGTGTGTATCTCCTACATAAATGACACACAAGAGTGGCCTTGCCAAATATTGTTGAGAAGGCATTAAACTGAAATTATGTGCCTACTACTTCAAAATCATAAATTCCAAAATTTAAAATTCTAAAATTATCACTATTCTGGTTTGAGAAGACAACATGTCCTTTAAAATCCCACATATCTACCCTCTTAGTAAATTTTAACTATACAATACTTATTATTTGTATAGTTATTCCCCAAATCATCAAATTATATACATTAAACATTTGCCAATATTTATAATTTAATTATACCTCAATAAAGTGGTTTGGGAAAAGCTCACTTAAATCCTCATTGTATATATCTGCTAAAGATGACAGTTAAAGGACAGTTAGAATTATCTCTCATGAGTAACCAGTTCATGATACAAGGAGGAACCAAAAAACAAACCCAGAAGTAATTTATTAAAACTTGTGTGTTTATTCTTACATATTTAAACTTCAGTCACTTTTAAAGTACTCTCCATCTGATATAATACACTTGCTGAGATGCTTTTTCTGCTGCTCAAAACAGTTTTTGAACTTGTCAGTTTTGACGCTTTTTAGTGCTTCTGTTATTTTTTGTTTCACTTCCTCCACATGGGCAAAATATTTCCCTTTAAAAACTTTTTTCATCTGGGGATTTGGAAAAAAAGTTGCTCCAGGTGAATAGGTAGAGCAGAATATCTCTAGTCAAAAATTGCTGAATGCTCAGTGCAGTGTGGGAGGGGTGCTGGAAAATCACCCATTATTAAATGGGCAAACTCATTGAAAGAATCTCAAAAAAAAAAAAAAAAAACGCACTGAAGTCAAACACAGTGTCTTTCAAGAAAATTTAAATGTCAATAATTTCACTCAGAGTTGTCAAGTGTACTTTTCCTGAATGCATATGTTTAATCCACCAAATACGTATGTGTGTGTGTGTATCAGATTCTAATATAGCTGAACACCTTTTCTTTTTAATATTCTTCTCCATTGTAACGATGTACCTTATTTATTTGATTAGTTGTATAAAATAGCTGGATGTTTAAATTATTTCTATTTTTTCTTTATTATAAAAAAACTGTAATGAGCATTTCTGTGATTAAATCTATTTTTTTTTTTTTTTTTGAGTTGGAGTCTCACTTTGTCGCCCAGACTGGAGTGCAGTGGCCGCTCCCCACCAACGCAGCCTCAACCTGCTGGGCTCCGGTGATCCTTCCGCCTCAGCCTTCCAAGTAGCTGGAACTACAGGCATGTGCTACCACGCCTGGCTAATTTTTGATTTATTGTAGAGATGAGGTCTTGCCAAGTTGTCCAGGTGGGTCTCGAACCCGCAGCTCAGGCAATCCACTCACCTCAGCCTCCCAAAGGCGCGGGATTACAGGCTGAGCCACCAAGCCCAGCTGTGACTAAATCTTTTATACATCTTTGTTTACCTTAATAGATTAGATTTCTACAAGCGCAAATACTGGACAAATAGTTAAGCTCATTTTAGAGATTTTAATGTCATTCACAATTGCCCTCCAAAAACTTTGTGTTATAGTACATTGTCAGCACAGCACATGAGTGCCTATGTCCCTGAACCCTCTTTGAGCTACAGCATACTACATTTGGTGTCTGTCTGTTGAAAGAGCCAGAAACTGTCTTTTTTTTAATTTTATTTTATTTTAAAATTGTGGGTTACAAGTCAGGATTCATCTAAGTTCTTTAGGTACAGGTAAAGTTTGGGGCATCCTATTGTACCCCACTTTTCCTGGATTAGAAACTAAGTCTTAAAACAAATTTGATAAGTCAAGAATTTGTTGAGCCCTTTGTGACTTGCTTTTCTCTTCCTGAATTTGACTGTGTTTTCAAGCACCAAAACATTTAGTCAGCTTACAAAATACAGTAAACAAATTAAGTGTTTTAATTATTTACTATATAGAAACAGATTAATTGATATGATGATGAAGAAATATTTGCAAAATTATAGATTTACAACATGAATGCTTATAAACTGTGGTAAATAACTTGCCATTTTATTACAAAATATCACTTCTAATTTTTAAAAAAGTACTGCCCTTCTACTATAATCTTATTCCTGTCAGAAAAAATTACCACCCTCATTGAAAATCTGACAGGGGATGGGGTGTGGGACTGGCAGTTGAAGGAAACTACTAGGGGAGGGAAGGGAATACCTCATTAACAAGGGTACCTGCATGATCAATGTTTGTGTACCTAACTCTGAATTGTACCACACATCTTTATAATAAATAAATAAATTTTTAAAAATTAAAAAAAAAGAAAATTGCATAGTAGTGATTCACTTTCAGTATAGCCACCTGTGATAAGCAAAGCATTCAGTGGTATAAGTAAGCTCTATTCTGAATCTTGCTTTTCTTCCATGATATCATTTGAAATAACTATGTCTGAAGAAATTAATAAAAGAATAATGTTAGAAATGTATTCTAAAATATCCATCTGTCTTCTATATAAAAGTCAGCAGTTAACCACTTGCTACCTTAATCAGTCTTTAAATTTACTTTTTTAAAACATCTGGAAAAAATGTTTAGTATCTCCTATAGAAAGAAAGACGATATCTACAACTTTGAATCTTGCGATAATTCTTTCAGGATTGGTTTAATATGATTCGGGGTGGTCAATTAAATAAGCTCTTCCATTGTTCTGGCTGAATAATGATTTGATTTTCCAAGTCTACTAATCCATTATTTTAATTAGCATTAAATTCATAGGAAACTAAATAGGTTTTAAAAGATCTTAAAAACCCTGAAATAAATACCACAAATGCAATTATCAGAAGGAAAGACAATAATAACTCTCATTTGGGTAATAAAATAGTGCTGCTTTCACAGAAAATAATTAGAGCAATAAACACACACATTTTAGACGTTTGGAAGTGTTTGAATGCCACTTAGATTACTACCACCTATAGGAAGAAATTTGGAATATATTTGACAAGTAAGACATGCACTGATTTATTTAATCAGTCCATTCCACAGAGTGCATGCAGAAGCAGTAATCCAGCATGATTTTGAAAACCTCAAAAAGCTCTCAAAGCCACATACCCCACCCCCACACACACACGTAAATGCTCACCTGTATTTTGGGAGAGGTATTCAGGGGATCTCCTAATCCAAAAAAGTTATCCTGATTTTGAAGGAAAATAAGGCACCACAGCAGAGTAATGAGAAATTCAGCTTACATATTAAATTAACTATATGTTAGTGTAGCTATTACCCAGGTCTCCTCCCGGATAATATGGAATATTATTCATATTACAATATGTGTAGGAAGGAGGAGAATTTGGGGAATGAAGCAAATGCAGCAATAGAGCAATGATACTTAAGTAAATAACACTATTAATACATTCTAATGCAAGAACAGAAAACCAAACACCACATGTTCTCACTTATAAGGGAGAACTAAACTAAAGATCTGAGAAGGCATAGAGAATGTTATAATGAACAGTGGCGACTCATAAGGGAGAGGGTGGGAAGGAAAGGAGGGGTGGAAAATCACCTATCAAGTATAATATGCATAGGTGTAGGTGGTGGATACACTTAAAGACCAGACTTCTTTGATACTATACAATGTGTCCACGTAACCAAAAACTATCTGTACCTCCTAGAGCTACTGAAGCAAAAAATAAAAAAAAAGAATAAGAAGAAAGAAGGAAGAAAAGAAGGAAGGAAGGAAGGAAGGAAGGAAGGAAGGAAGGAAGGAAGGAAGGAAGGAAGGAAGGAAGGAAAGACTATTAATATCTTCTGGGATGTTTTCCATATTTACTGCTTCCATTTACTCATCTCTTGCTCACTAACATCTATCCACTATTTTAATTGTTTTTACTTTACCCTGACTTTTTTTGCTGCTATAAATAATGGTGTACTAGATTTTATTTTAGCAAAATCTCCTTGCATGTTTAAAATGTCTATTTTCTTATACTATAAGAAAGGGATTGGTAGTAGTGGAAAACTGCCAGGGGAGAGGGGGTTGAGATTGGTAGTTGAGGGAAACTGCCCCTGGAGGGAGGGGTACACCTCATTAACAAGGGGAACTGGATAATGAACATTTGTATACCTAACCCTGAATTGTACCCCCATCTTTAAAATAAAATAAAAAGTTTATTTCCTTTAAGATAAATTATCAGAATAGTTTGGTGGTATAAATGAATCAATGCAGGAATAGAATAGACAGGTGAGCTTATAGGAAGTACCAATCTCAGACTCGCTTTGAATACTTACTAGGGATTTACCAGGAGTCAAAAGATTGCTATTAGACGGGACTTAATAGGTACAACCAACTGCATCAGATTGGTGCACTGTCATGTGGAAAACACTGACTGATGAGGTCACTTTACCCTCTTAACAGATGCTAGCTGGAGAACCACATAAAGAAGGTTTGTTAGGGAGTGCTCTCGGCAATAACATCTGTGAGGGAGTAAGGGAAACAATTGGCTAAGGGGAAAGGTGAACTTCTATGCAGTTACACAGGGGTCTCAGCTTATCCTTTAGGGAGTTCAAAGTAGTAAGGAACCAAGATAAGGTAGCTGAGTCTTTCTATTCTTGCACTGGCCAGTCACAGGGACATAACCTGTGGGCAGGTAGCTCCTTTCAATTTAGGTAGGCAGCCCAAACTCCAGACCACTGGGGGCAGTGGTCACCCCAGTACTCAAGGGAGATCTGGGTGGCATCTCAGTATCAACCATAAATACCATCTCTAGTCTTCTTTTATTCAGTACATCATTGGGAGCTTTGATGTTCAGTATGTGGGCATGATCTTTGCATAGAATAAATTTTCCTCTCAACATTTCTAGAGGATAAATGGTTATATAGTCCTTCCTTCTGGGTATTCTCTTCCCTCTCACTGGCTATCTTCTTGCTTGAATGCTACATTGTTGAGAATTCCAAGATCAGAAGAGCATTTGATATTATGTTCAGAGTTCTTCAATGTAAACAATATTAAATAAATTAACCTCCAAAACATTCTTATATAGGTATCTGATTTTAAGCATCATCTTTTACTGTGAAATCACATCTCCTAGACACTTCCAAAAAAAAGAAAAAATGAGAATTATTTACATTTTGATGTGAATTTTTTTTCCCCTAAAAATCTAAGTATTAGGGTTCTTTTTTAAGTCATTAAAGTAGATTTTTGTTCACAGCCTTGAATTTCTGAAATGGAAATAATAAAAATTACACAGTATTTGAAAGTTTAACCGTCTCAGATATGCTAAGTATTTAAAAATTGTTTGTGGATGCAGTGCCATTTTCTAGATAATACTATAAAAAGTAGCATAAAATTTATTAATGCTTCAAAGGGAAAACAAAAGAGAATCAAGCAGTAGTTGAATACAAATACCAACTCATATTAATATTCTGTTGCCTTTAAATAATTATTTCATGAATATATTTAAACATTTGTTAAAATGATTTTGAAATTATGAGGTCATTAGTATATAGCACATTGCGATAAATATCAACATTCTAAATTCATGTCATATTATGACACAGTAATTTGTATAACAAGAGAAAAAAATCATATTACATTCATGACTTTGAATCATACACATAAATATTAATGAAGAGTCTTTTTTTCCATTCAGAGAAAACCAATATTTACTTTAATGCTACTTAGAAACAGCATCATCATGTCATCCTCATCAACCGAAACCTTTATTAAACACACATAAAATGCTTTTCTTTTGGGGAATCATCTGATGCAGGTCTCAAATTCTCTCACAGTGATAGTTCATAATGCCGGAAAAATAGTAAAAAAACAGCCTATTGTGCAAATGACAGATATTGTGTTTAGGCACTGAGTCCTTCATATAGTAATACTATCTACATTTCAGAGCTTGGGCCAGGCTATTCATCATCATTATTATATTTATAGCCTGTGATTATGACATTTACATATCCTAAATGAATCTTTGAAAAGCATCAGCTAAGAAAATTATTCTTTTTAATAGACTAGCTAGAAGGAGATTGGCTAGTATTTGATGAAGCCATCCTGACACTTTGTTCACTGATACAATTTTTGACTTTATGGAGATATCTGATCCGCTGACTACATCAGTTTCTTATTGTGTCTCACTTCCCTCCAGGTATCACTACTCTTCTTATGTAACACAGATTTCACAATCTATCATTATCTTTACTTTTTTCCCCAAATACTTTCAATGTTCTTCTCTTTTACTCCCATTATTTTCAATTTTTAAAAAAAGCTCCAACCTGGGATGATTCTTATTAGTCATCGTCTTGTTAACATCACCAGACTTGGCAAATAATTAAATAAATAAATGAATCACACAACCAGCTCACTTGCTACTTTCCCATTTAAAGATACCATTCCAACAACGAGCATTCAATATCATTTTTCCTATTCCTACATTTTCCAGAAGCCTAGCATTCTTAATCCTCTTCCTCCTCTCTCCTTAAACAACTGAACACTCCTCTATCCTCTTTTTCAACTGGTGATCAATTCTAAACTTACACTCCATTCGGAAAGCAAAAATCATCAAATGTGAATTTCCTCATTTTTCTCTCACCACCAAATTTAGAAATCTTCTTGCATCTCCAAACATTTTTCTCCTTCTTCTTTCCTGCATGGAGATAGTATTCATGTTTATTACACCAAATACTAACTCCGTTTCCTGTGCTCTGAGCCTTCCCTCCCCCACCTTCTTTTTGTTGTTCTCATAAGCATATAACTAAGCCATAATGAACTTAACTCATTCATAAAACAGCAACAAAATCTTCCCATATCCTTCCCAATATTCTTTCAAATTCCACTTTATTTTTCAACTCTCTGTTCAGGCGAAGTTTCTTAAATATGTTGTCCAGATTCAATGAATTCATTTCCTCATCTCCTCTTCATTCTGATTTACTTCACTCTTGTTTCCATCTTCTGTATGCTATTAAACTGTTTTTCAAAAAAATCAGTCACCTTTTTGTTGTCAAATAAAAAAAGGAAATTTTCCATTTGAACTTACTAAATCTTTTTTTAAAAGCTACATGTCAACTACTTTCTTTTTCTTCAATGACTCCCCCCTCCTTGCTTCTATGACACCATATTTACCTACTTTTTCTCTTTATTTTTCCTCTGTATCATTGCCTGGTTTCTATTTCTGTCTCAGCCCATAAATGCTATTCCCATTAGTATATTTCAGTCTCTTATTTTTTATTCTTGTACTCTCTTGTTAATTATCTCATCTAACTTCATAGCTTTCTTTTTTTAATTTTTTTATTTTAAAGATGTGGGGAAAAATTCGGGTTAGGTATATAGATGTTTATTATGCAGGTACCCTCATTAATGAGATGTACCCACTCTCCCCTGGCAATTTCCACTACGGCCAATCCCGCCCCTGCCCTCCCCTGGCAATTTCTCACTACTGCCAATCCTTTTTTCTTATAGCATTACGATCATTGTTCAAGGTTCGCTTATGAGTGAGAACATGTGATACTCAGTTCTTTGTTTCTGTGATAGATCACTCAGTATTACAGATTCTAAGTCCATCCCAGTTGCTATGAAGTTCATAATTTTGTCCTTCTTTATGGCTGAGTAATTACATGGTAACAGTTCATAAATTTCTATTTCTTTTTTTGTTTTTTCTTCTTTTTTGAGTTGGAGTCTCACTCTGTCGCCCAGAGTGGAGTGCAGTGGCCTCTCCCGGCCACCGCAGCCTTGACCTACTGGACTCTGCGATCCTTCCGCCTCAGCCTTTCAAGTAGCCGGAACTACAGGCATGCGCTACCACGCCGGGCTGATTTTTTGATTTATTGTAGAGATGAGGTCTTGCTGCCCAGGCGGGTTTCAAACCCGCGGGCTCAGAAAATCCACTCACCTCAGTCTCCCAAAGGCACGGGATTACAGGCTGAGCCAGTGAGCCTGGCATAAATTTCTATTTCTAAACAAGATATTTTTCCTAAGCTTCAGGTTAACTTGTTAATATATTCAGCTTGCTGCTTAATATTTCTAATTGTATATCTCACAGATATCTCAAACCTAGCCTTTTCAAAATGAAACTCTTGATTCGTAACACTGCCCCACAATCAACCTACATGAAGAGTTTCTGCTATCGTAGAAAATAATAAATGCTATTATCTGCCCAATTGTAAGTCAGAAACATAGTCATCACACTTTCCTATAATTCACATATTTGATCCCAAAATAATCTTCATTTCTGCCTTCTAAAAATGCCTTAAATCTATCCTTTATGTCATGTTGTCCACCTTCATCTTAGTCTTTCAACATCATGACTTGTCGCTCTCCTCAAGAGTAATCTTTTTGCCATACAAATTGGATCGTAATACTTTTATTACGTAAAAGTAATTCCCATTTCCCATTGTAATTATAATAAAGTCCTGATTTTTTCCTGTTTTTCCACAAAAATGCATGCTCACTTTTAGGGAACTTCAATCTCATCACACCCCATAAAAAGCCTTCATGATTCACCTCCATCATTATATTCACCACTTCCATGAGCTCACTTTGCTCCAACCATGCTGCCTTTCATTCATTTGCTCAATCCTGTTTCCTAACTATGGTCTTTTAAAAAACTGGACTAAGGACATTTTCAACTCCTCTGTCCAATCTTTGCACAGCTTGCTCTATCTTATATATTATGTCACAGTTTAAATGATATCTTCCTAAATATCCTATCTAAATTATATCTCCATTTATTCTCTGTCTCAAAGACCAGTTTCATTCAAGAACTTATTAAATTTATAATTTATTTTATAATTACTTGCTTCTATCTTATTTCTTAACATTTCGGTAACCTATAAATACTGAGTACTGCAATTATGTGATTTTTTAAACACAGTAACTCCAGCTTCCTAGTTTCTTACTTTACGTGTAGTAGATACTTAATATTCATTAAATGAATAAATATTATCTGGTCATTATCATAGTAGATATATATATATATATGCTATACTACGTATATTATTATTAGTGTTACCCCAGTGTTGCATGTTTTCACTTTTAGTATATGATATGATCTTAGGTGGCACATGAAAAACCATTAATTTATATTTTATAAAATTACTTGTATTATATAACAAATTAGATATTATAAAAATAAACTATATAATAATCAATTTTGAATTTTCATATACTTGGAAAAGTATACATCAGTTCTGACACCTTTGATTTTGCAGATAATATTCATAGAATATCACTAAATACTATCACTCAATTTGAGGAAATGTATCAGATACATTACAATATAGGTGAAGAGTAGCCATGTGCAAATACTGAGGTAGTTTACAAGTTTTGAAATATGAGATCACTAGTCTAAGATAAGCTGAAAGGTTGATGCTATAGTAAATACACTTACTTGAAGAGAAAATAGATAATTAAAAGGCTAGTACACGTTATTAACCTGCTTCAGTAGATCATATTATTATGCAAAAGTCTTCCCTGTCCATTCCAAGGGGAGAATTACATTTCCCACTTCATTTATGTCACCCTTGGTCATGTGGCTTGATTTGAAAAATGAAGGTGAGCGTAAGTTATGGGTTTAGAAGAAGCTGTCAAGACAAAAACATGGCTAGCACATTTTGCATACCCTGCCACAGGAACCAACAATGTTCCAAATGAAAGTTTATCTGTCAGCCTAAGTCTCAAGTGAAGTTTACAGAGGAGAGTGTTATAACTTGTGAAGTTTCTAAAATTGTGTTCTACTTGCAAGCTAATAAGTTAGCTTGCCACAGTTTCATAGATCTTGCAAAAATCAAACTGTTGTATTAGAGACAAAGGAATTTATTGCTCTACAGAGACAGTGAATTCCTTTAAATGGATATCTTCCAAATTTAATGTTTCATGTAATACACACTGTTGTTCACACATGTAAAACAGAAATTTCCCAGAGTTCCTAGATCAACATCACATTCTAATTAAATAATGCTTTAGTAAAACTAAACTTCATGCGCTTAGCTTATTTACTCAAAGTAATAACAGTAGCTAGAGAATCATTTGCCCAAATTCCCTAAGCCTCGGTTATCACAGGGTAATACAAAGAAGTCTTGGGATGCCTGTATGCACAGTGGGATATTTTACAGGTAAAAACCATAGCTTAGGGAACCCAAATCATTTTAATGGGTAGTAAGTCTGCCCGACATTTGCTTTGGCAAATGGCATCATCTTTATTGTACAGTTTTTTTATCTTAAGAAATAGATGTATATATTTATCTTTCAAGCCTATTAGCTATGCAAACACCCTTGAAAAGACAGTTCAGAAGAGAAACAGTTAGTGACTGTGGAAGACATGTTAAAATGAAAGAAACCTGTGAAGAATTGTCACCCGACACAGTCAAACAACAATAGATATGTAGCATGAGTGAGAACTAAACCCTTATTATTAGCCTCAGAGATTTTGGGGAAATTTGTAACCATGGCATAATCTAGACTATCCTGAATAGTATATCTATAACTGTTGATTTGATAGGAATAAATTTAGGAATTACATTAACCTCCAAAAATAATAGGGAAAAATTGTGCATGAATATATGTAAACACGATTTCTTTAGTTAGAAAGTTAATAGTATTTATCAAATTTTAAAAAGTCTATGATACAGAACAATTCCAAAATAAGCCAACTCCCAAGAAGATAAATTTTGATTTTTCATTTATGTCTAAGCAGAAACATTTACAATTTTTAAAAAAATGCAAGAGGAAATACACACACACACACACACACACACACACACACACACACACGTATATATATTAAGAAGATGGAATATCCAGTTGGAAATCTGGTAATTTTTTGTTAATTAAAATATTTTGTCTCATAAATTCATACTGATATAAGAATATTTTCTTTTAGCCAAGAGTCCAAAAACACTTTAGATATTGTGTTTGAAATATAAACATATTTTCAACCTCTCACATAATGTTTACTTGGGTTGTATTTTTACCTTTCTAAAATATTTGAGATCACACACACTGTTTATAAAGTAAAATTATTGAAATAGTAGGAAAAATATGTCAGGAATTCTTTATATGAATATAAGAAAGCCAATTTTCTCTTAAATTTCCTTGAACTGCATCACATTTCTCACTGAAATGATATCGAGTAGAACAATTTCTCTTCAAATCTGGAAGTATTTTAACCAAATTAAGAAGTCAGATAATAGCACCCATAAGTAAAAATATCTGGATGATAAATGTTTTTACTTACTAACCTTTGATTTAGAATATAGGTATGTGCATAAGTGTGTGTGTGCACGCGTGGGTGTGCATGAGAGAGAGAGAGAATGAATTAAACTCATAAGCAGAAAGGGGGACGTTTGTGCATTTGTGCTCCAGGCTATGGTAATAGCTAAGCAATCAAAATAAAGGATTGAGATTAGAGAGCCCATAATTAGAAGAGGGGCAGAGAGCAGAGTGAATTTCAGAGTTTAAAAGGAAGATCAAGTCAAAGTCCATTTAAAAATGCAGAAATTGAAATTCCATAGAGATATGCATTAAGTGAGCGTAAAGCGTCCAAGGAAAGACTGACACTGAGGTAATGAGGCCAAGTTTCTGTCCAACTGTTTTTAGGTAGACAGTTCAAAGGTAGGGAGGTCAGTACCTTTGTGAAGAGAGTCCAGAATAGTTTACTAAAACAGCGCTGGACTCACTAGTTCTTAATCATTTTTGTAGGTGGAGTTGGCAATCTATTTGAAGCGCCAAAAAACAGGGAAATTGGTGAAAATCAGTGGTTCTTAACATAGAGTCTTAAATATTTTATATTTTTAAATTTTATTTTAATAGCTTTAGGGAATACAAATCGTTTTTGGTGACATGGGTGCATATAGTGGCAAAGAAGTGAACCTACTATCCCTCCCTGTACACATTGTCCCAATATGTGATTTTTCATCCCCCATCACTTCCCACCATCCTCCTTCTGAGTCTCCGATGTACATTTTACCATTCTCTATGCCTTTGCAGATGCTTAGTTTAGCTTCCTCTTATAACGTGAGGTTTTTCGTGAGGTATTTGGTTTTTCGTTCCTGTATTTGTTCACTCCAATTCCATCCAAGTTGCTGCAAAATACACTATTTCATCCCTTTTTATGATTGACTAGTACTCCATTGTGTGTGTGTGTGTGTGTGTATATATATATACCATATTCTCATCATCCACTGATCAGTTGATGGGTATTTTAGTTGATTCCACATCTCTGAATTGTGAGTTATGCAGCAATGAATATAGGTGCAAGTGCAAGTGTTTTTTTTGTGTGTTAAAAACTTTTATTCTTTGGGGTAGATAACTAGTAGTGGGATTACTGTATTGAATGGCAGATCTACCTTTTAGTTCTTTGGGAAATCACCACACCAATTTCCACAGAGTTTGCGCTAATTTGCACTCCCACCAACAATGTATGTGTTCCTTTTTCACTGCATCCACACCAACATCTTTTTTTTTTTATTTTTTAATAATGGTCATTGTAACTGGTGGAAGGTAGTATCTCATTGTGGTTTCACTTTGCATTTCGCTGGTGATTACTGATGTCAATAGTTTTTTTAAAATATGTCTGTTGGCCATTGGTGTATTTTTTGAAAGGTATCTGTTCAGCTGGGCTCAGTGGCTCAGCCTGTAATCCCGCGCTTTGGGAAGCTGAGGTGAGTGGATTGCCTGAGTCTGCGCGTTCGAGACCTGCCTAGGCAACTTGGCGAGACCTCATCTCTACAATAAATCAAAAAATTAGCCGGGCGTGGTAGTGTGCGCCTGTAGTTCCAGCTACTTGGAAGGCTGAGACGGAAGGATCGCCGGAGCCCAGCGGGTCCAGGCTGACAGAGTGAGACCCCAACTCAAAAAAAAAAAAAGAAAGAAAGATATCTCTTCATATCATTTGCCCACTTTTTAATGAGTTCGGTTTTTTTTCTGATTTGTTTGAGTTCTTTTTAGATTCTGGTTATTAGTCCTTTGTCAGATGTATAGCTTATGAATATCTTCTCTCATTCTGTAGGTTATTTACTCTGTTGATTATTTATTTTGCTGTACAAAAGATTTTAGTTTAATAAAATCCCACTTATTAATTTTTGCTTTTCTTGTATTGGCTTTTGGGTCCTTAGTCATAAATTCTTTGCCCAGACAAATATCCAAAAGAGTTTTTCCTAAGTTTTCTTCTAAGAGTCTTATGGTTTCAGGTCAGACATTTGCCATTAATCCATCCAGATAATTTTTGTATATGGGGAGAGATTGGAATCAAGTTTCATTCTTCTTTTTTTTAATTTTAAATTATTTTATTTTAAAAATGAAATTTGAAAAAAAATTTATTTTTATAAACTTCTCATTGAAATTGAGCATTTTGTTCAAAATGAATGTAGGCAATAAACCACAAAAGTATTAATGTTAACAGTACTGGTATCTTTATTACCAGTAGAAATTAGGTAATTTTATATTACTTTATAGCATTTGAATCTATTTTGAAATATCTTTTATATTCATGACTATTTGGAATTATAGCAATTAGACCTGCTACTGGATCTATTTAATGTTAATAAATAAATCTAAGTATTATTTTGTCAAAAATAATTTCTTTAATAACATTATTCTTTAAACAATTGACTTCCTTTGTAACTTTGCAATGTTTTATTTTATTAATTTAAATTCTGGGAAGAGGTCTATGTCTTCACTAGATTATCAAGGGGATGAATGATACAAAATAAAAGGTTAATAACCTCTGATACAAATGGATAAAGTTCCATACTATTCAAAAATGTTTATAGTTTTGGGAATGGTATCATTTTTACCTTCTGTGTTCATAAGAGAAAGTATAAAAATGCCCAATTAATAGCTTAAAATTAGCGTGGCATTCTGGTAAATGTTGAAAATTCTGAATTTGTTTTTTGTGTATGCACAAATATATCAGCAATGAAAATTTGACAGTCAATGACAATGTGAATAGTACTCATAATTACATCAATGGGAAGAATCATGTATCAGGAATTCAGTATTCAACAGTCTCAAATCTACCTATAACAGACTCATTCCCTAAGCCTTGGACTCTTCACCTGATTAGACTGAGATGCCTGATCTCAAAGGAGTCTTTCAATTTTGTGACTTAGTAATTTTAATATTTACTAAATACGTTATTTCTGATTTAATTAATAGTGAAATGCTTTTTGTTTTTTTTTAAAAAAAGGCTTAAAATGCTTCAACCTGACATAATATAACCAGTTTGATTCAAACAGGATAAAAATAAACATATTCTTTGTTTGACTAGCATAAATGTCCAACTGGAAAGTCAGATTTTTTCCCCCAAATACATAACCTATATGGTGTTAAAACCAACAGCTTTATAGGGGCTGCCTTTGTTCTGCAGAGATGGACAATTCCTTTAAGATAGACCTCTTCTGATCTTAGTGCTTCATGGAATAACTACTGTTGTTCACATATGTCAAATAGACATTCCCTAGCATTGCAAGATCAATTTGGTATTCTTATTAAACAATGTCTAAAACAAACAAACAAAAAAGCCCCAAATGCTGAAACTGCTTAGAGAATTTACTAAACTTTACCTATTACCTGAGATTTAAGAAATCCATGATGATAAAAATCTGCAACTCTGAACTGTAAGTTGAGTCTCTGTCATACTTCATTCTCCATGTTGTTAAACTAAAAATTGCTCCTGAGAAATATCATTATACAGAGCACTTGCAGACTGACCTAGACAGGTGATCTAACAATCATCAAAGAAAGAATGGAAGGAGAATCTTAAGAAAACATTTGAAACATTTTCCTTCTAAAATTGACAAAAATCAATGTTTTCCAAATGAAAGGCCTCAAAATCTTTTAGCAAAGAAGGATGGAGTGAAATGTAGTTAATGCATCTAAAATTGTAAAATTGTTTTTAAAAGCGCCTTTCTTATTACATCAAAATGCAATTTTCAAGATCGGGACTGTGTAACATGACTCTGTGTGCTGTGTTGTGCTGTGTGTATAATAAAGAAAGCAAAATTAATCCCTTCCCCTGATGGCCTCTAGAAATGAAAACCCATTATAGTAATAATATTTGTACTAAGGTCCTGATTTTTGTGTGCTGGATTTGAATGCCATGAAATGGTTATATATGCCAACTGATGGGGACATATGTGCAGATAATTACATAAATAATCCTCTTTACTTAGGTGCAAGGTGACTTTTTAAATTGGGTAAAATTAGTTGCAACCTAATAAAACTCATAATAATTTTCCTTACTGCTAAAGCATGAATATTACTATCCCAAAATATCAGAGATATTTTACTTTTCACAGAGATCCAGTGACAGAATTTGACTCGAAGCACTGCAACTTCAAGGCCATTGGCCAGATGCCTATCCTCAAGACACAAGCATCTACTTGGTTCATGAATATTCTTAACAGGGTCATGAATCATATAGGGTTACTCGCTCTGAAAAGGAAGGTAACATACAAAATTATGAAGACAGGCTTTGCAAAATCAATGTTTTTAAATTACATTATATGCCTCATATATAGGAAAGATTTCTTCCTGGAACCTAAATACAAAATTCCTTTTGTTGAGCTACCTGTTATCCCTCCATTTTCCCTTTAGCCATGATAATTTTTTTAAACCTGTGAAATGAACATCTTTTACATTATTAACACAATTTATGGGGGGAAAGTTTGCCATTTTTCCTTCACTTTGTTAATTGTTCCCCCCTTTTTATCCCATTGTGAATCTGGTGGTCTATTTCCAAAGTAGCCAGTTGTTTCCTAGTTCAACATGTTGTCTTTTTCAGGTCTCAGTCTACTTGGCAGCTTTTTAGTATTTTCCACGTAAACCTGTTTTCTTAAAATTATCTTCTCTATTGTCATCCATAGGTGTTCAATAGTTATTTGTTGAAATAATAAATGAATGAATGTGTATTTTCCCGATTTACCCTATCTTTGTTATGGTCTTTTTCTCTGCATTTGATGTATACTCATAATTTTAACTTCTACCTTTATAGATGATGCCTAATTATCTTACTTTTTCTTCTACAGGTCTCTTTACCAAATTCCAGATTCTGATGTGAAAAGACCTATAAAAAGTTATCTAAATGATTTCCTCACCAATATATTAAACTAAACATGTCTCCTGTTTATCATAACTCCAAATCAGTTCTATATTTTTATTAATTATACATTTTTATTTTATTAGCATCTCCTAAGTTATTCAAGTTTTCTCATTTTCCATTCAGACATGCAATCTTGAAGACTTTGTCTCTTGGTTGTATTGTATTTATTTTCACATCCAACACTATACTGGAGACTCAATAAAAACTGGAATTAGTTTTTGGAGGGCCAGTCCTTAGTAGTACAAGTTTTCTCCCACTAGGAACCTATTGGCATTCGTGTACCAGCTAGCATTTCTTTTTTTGAAAATAGGACTTATTAAGAAGACAGAAAAACTATCACAGCAGGAGGGGACCAGAAAGAGTTTGCCTAACTAGCATTGTTATAAGAGGCTACATTCAGCTTCAATTAATTTTTTTGGAGATTCTTTCAACACATTTGCCCATTTCATGATGGCTGATTTATGAACACACTTGTCCACACCGTGTTGTGTTCAGTCGTTTTTGACCAAAAGTGAAATGACCCCTGTACTCCACCCTCTCTATTTACCCACTCTTACCCCAAGCAGCATCCCCCTAACCCTGGTTGAAAAAAATTCTCAAAGGGAAATGTTTTGCTGATGTGGAAGAGGTGAAACAAACAAACAAAATGCAGAAGCACTAAAAGCTATCAAAATTGACTAGTTCAAAAATTGTTTTGAGCAGTGGCAAAAGCATCTCAGTAGGTGAGTAGCTTCAAACGGAGAGTATTTGGAGGTGACTGACGTTTAAACATGTGAGAATAAATACACAATTTTTTATAAATAAATTCCAAATTTTGGGGGAGTTCTCATATTTCAAGTTAACAGTACATTTTCTTTTTGCCTTCTGAGCATGTAGTCACATGCTTAGTTACCCCCTGAGCCCCTATTGCAAAACACTGTGTTTAGCATACTGTAATTATTCAATAGAAAGTGTGTAAAATGAATGAAGTATCCTTTATAACCTTATTCCTTTCTACCATTAATGACTTTTTTTCCTATAAAAAAAAGCTCTGATAATGTACTACACCAGCTAAAAACAAAACCAAACTTTGCAGTTTTCTGTATTAATAAACAAAATCCCAAACTCTTTTTTTACTACTCCACAATCTTTCCCAATATTAACCTTGTTTCCTAAACCATAATCCCAATTGTCTTTCTTCTCATTCCTGAATTTGTGCTATTAACTTGTTTGATGTTTCATTTCCCATTAAAATGGGAACTCTTACCTAAGTCTTACCAATCTCCTTTCTAGAGATTAGAACTTTAATTTTGTTTCTAATACAGTGAACCAGAGTTTGTGCAATTCCTAAGGGAAAAAAAATGTACTGCTAGCATGGACTTCCTAACTAACCAATGGAATTCTTGCTGCCACCTCACTCTGGAAGTTCCTATCTATTTGTATGCATCATGTGAATAATTGCCATAAGTTTTGAAGAACAAAATGTATTTTTTCACCAAATTGAACTTTACTTTCAGCACAAGGAATGAGTGTCACTCCAGAATATGAATCTACCAGACTTCAACTCAACTCTACTTACTGTATTTGATTGACTGTCTGCAGATATCTCTCCTCTGATAAAATATTTTAGAATGTGATATATTTGATTCTTATAACAAACATTGCAAATTTTCATGTGTTAACTGGTGTATATTTCTTATGAATCCATGGGACTATAAACGTATTAAGAGCAAGAAGTATGATTTGGTCTTTAGTGTGTCATCCACCATAATTTGTACATTGTCTCATACAAAGAAGGTACTCAAATATTTATCCAATGAGGCTTATACTTCTTTCATCATTTCTTTTTACCTCATCACACCATTACTAAGTTGAAACTGTCTTTTTTGGCTCTTGACTTAGAAATTTGGTATAGCTATACTGGTTATTATTGGTCCATAACTGAAAATATGTCTAAAATAACTAAATATTAAGAAATGAAGAATTGGATATCTTGGTGATCACAGAGAAAACTAATAATTATTGATGAACTAGAGCATTTTGATCAATCTTAAAAATAAATGTGCCTTTCAAGGACATTATAATTGCTCAATGATGTATTTTAAATTGTGTACATTTTTATGCAAGGTATAAGGTATTTTGTGGATGTACAGCTAACACATTCTCTATCTATCTTACTTGAATAATAAGAATCACGGAATTTTAGAGGCAGAATCAAATTTTGAAATAATACCTCAAACTTTTTATTTTGTCAAGGAGAAAACTAACACAGAGGAATAGAATGACTACCCAAGAACAACTAAACTCCGAATTTGAAACAAGGGGATCCAAGTGGGATCCATGAATCAGAAGAGAACATATTTTGAGAGAAGTCCTTGAAATAGATATTGCTAATATCTTCCTGGTTGTCGTTTTCCTGTATTTACTATTAGCTGCACATAACCACTCATCTAAAAACTATCTTTTGAAGAGTCCCTTAAATTAGATGTTACCAAATAATAAAATTACTTGTGCTTCTCTTTCTGTTCTCACACCTTCCCACCAATTGTAATATAGACCTAGTTTAAATTGAAACGTTAGAGTTACAAGACAGAAGGAAGCAGGGAGCCTCCGTGAACTTACGGAGGAGAGCATCCTTCTTATCCTGGACTGCCTCCTTAAATCTGGACTCCTGCATGAGAAATAATATTCTCAATGCTTGAAACATTACATTTTGAATCTTTGTTATTGGAGCCTAGAATATACCTTAATACAGTTTTTGGGCTAGCTTTCTGGACACATTTAGAACATAGAATTTTTGTGGTAAATGAGACCTTAAAAACATTCTGGTCCAATCACTTATCTGCTTGTTGGTAGATGTGTAGCTAGGCAATGTCCTTGAGTACTTGCATCCTACAATTCAAGTGAAACATCTTGCCAACTGATTATCCTAATATTGACCTGACAAGCTTTCCTACACTAATGCATCATGTTAAAAATGTATGCCTAGGAAAGAAGCAAATTAAAGGGTATATCACTTAGAGAGAAACTCATGCTGTAGCATTATCTGTTGTTCCTCTGAAGTATATATAAATTTTCCTTCAAAATTAACTTATTACTTCTGTTCTTAGAATTATTTGTTTATTTTAATATTTGATCACAAAGAAGTCATTAGTTACTACATAAGCAGGAACTGTGCTTAGTCAATGAGATACACAATATTCTTGTCCTCATGCTTGATTTTTTAAAAAATATAGTCATTAAAAATAATTAAAATAGTAAGTCTCGTCAACAGTATTAAGGTAAAACACAGGGTAGTACTGGAGCATAAAACAGAAGAACCTACTGCAGTTTGGTGCTGAAATTTCTGTTTTGAACCTGTTTTCATATAAAATCTGCTATAGCAGTAAAATTCTCCTAATTTTTTCTTTATTTTGGCCAAAAAGTATAATTTTGAGGGCATGAGGTTGAGTGTAGAGACATCATCTGTCATGGTGTGGTAAAGATAATCATAGCTATGGAGAAAAATAACAATAGGATTTCATGTGCCTCTTTATTTGCAGGGGAGAATAGAAAGAAATCATTGAATCTAAACCAGAAGTGGAGGAAAAGGACACAAGAGATTTTGGCTGACTACCCAAGAATAATGCCTGTTTCCAACTGGCGCTATCTAAGTTAAATCATCATAATTATGTAATGTTTTGAGCATGTGATTCTCATAACTTGGGGTTTTAGGATTATTGGAAAAATGAAATATTGTGTGTGTGTATGTGTGAATGAACCTTATTCAGGATGTATCAATTACCTTATAGAAAACTAGTTTTGTAGATTAAAACTTGATTTCAATAACTTGAAACAACTTACAATAATGGGCTTCATATTTCTAGACATGAAAATTCAGTGAAGACACTAAATTAGAAAGTGACTAAAGGCATCTATTGCCTAAATTTTGGTTTGAACTTTTGAACTCTACTTATTATTGCTAAGGCAATAATAATAATAATAATAATAATAATAATAATAAAAAGAGGGAGAAAGAAGCCATTAGTCTTATGCTTAGTCCTTTAAACTTATTATTACATCTGTACAGGATGCTTGTGCTTTGCCCTTTAAATTCATTATTACCTCTGTACAGGATGGTCTGTAAAAATGAAAGAGAGGACAGATGGCAAGGCAAAACCCAGCATAAGTTTGGATAGTATCCATTAAGAGGAAAATGCTTTATAATTGGTAAATACTATAATGAAATATGTTAATTCACATGATAAGGATTTAGAAGTCAAGGCCCATCTGTGAGAAAACAATATAGACAATAAAAATGTTTCCCCACCTGAGTTATAAAAGAATCATATAGTGATTTCAACCATATTTCAGAGACAAGGCATATGTTAAAAAATCTCTCACTTCTCATGGGCAATGGCATATTATTCACTCATATTATCAGAAATAATAGAGAATATGCTTTCAGGCAACTCTTATTTCCTATTTTATTTTCCATAGACTCATTACTGATTTTAAGTATACTGGTTTATATACTAGCTCTCGTTTCTGAAGTACCACTGAAGCTCTCTAAAATATCATTTCTAGTTCATAATTACTAATTTATTTTTTAAAATGCAAATGTAATTGATATATCCTCTCCTCACATCAGCATCTCCCCTTCTTTATTCTCCTTTAAGACACTTCTGGAAGCCCAGGGAATCCACAACTATTTCTTTTGGGGCACTTTTCAACACAACTAAAAATATATTTTGAAATAGAACATTACTTGTGCAAACATTGCTATTGATTATGCAAAACCTGCTATGGTAAATATTTTGCAAGCAAAAAATAAAAGAAAGAAAGAAAAGAAAAGCCATATTGTATGGCCTGTGTCCTCCATTGATGAAAAACATGTACCTGCTCACAGTTATGAGTCCAAAGGCCCAATTTACTAAAAATTAGTGATCCATCAGCTTGATGGGCATAAAGCAATCTGCACTGTTGGCGCCTTGAAATTTGTTGCATCAGTCATCAGATCATGATTTACTAATAGGGTTTCAAGGCTTGCAAAATAGCACAGTTCTAACCACATATTAATATTTAATCTGGCATTTTAAGTGCACCTAACAAAAGACCCTTGAGCTGCTGACAGGACCCTAAATTGTGAATTTCTTAAAAGGAATTGAGCAAGTCCACAGTGATTTCATAAAAAAAAAAAAAAGAAAAGAAAAAGGAAAATAAATGTTTCTCCATTACTTATGTAGACCTCACAAGTGAGGGCTCTCATTTTTCTTAAAGATATTTATCATGCATTTTTAGATGCTTTATTAGAGAATCACAAGAATAGATGTGGCAGCTGGCTGCAAAATCCACAATTTGATGACAGCAGATGCATTTTGGTTAATAAATTTTATATTAGACAATTTTCCCCTAAAATAATTCATTGGCACTTCCAAAATGTTGCTAAATGAGAGAGGATATAGTCCATAAATCACTTGAATCACCTTATTTCTTGCTTTTAAGTAACTAAATCTGTTCCTTAGTAGTGAGTTGAAGAAGGTTCTCAGTAGGCAAGTGAGTTTGCTTTGCAACTTTAGTTTGCTCTAGATGACCATTAATGCCAAATTCCAGTGGTATCCAAATCCATTTCAAATCTGAGTGCAAGAAAAGGGAGAGTGACCTTACCTGCCGAAATTATCAAATATATTTAATGTATTTGGTTATTATATTTAATGTATATGGTGAGTATACAGAATAGATGTTCCATTTGTGACAAAAATATAGCATAATTTATGAAAGATGTTTCTGTAATAGCAGGATGCCACCTGTAATAACAGAATGTTTATTAGTGCACAAATGAGGGTTATAAATGATGTTGCTTATGTATGGAACAAAACACAAAAGACAACTTATTAGCAAAAGATAAATTGCTAGCAAAAATCTCAATGAGATTCTAGGTTTGTCATGAAAAAAAAGCCTTTTATTTACACAGACCAATGCCTTTATAATCCATTTAAAATAATATACTTGCCACTAGGTGGCTATTTCTGATCAGATCATTTTACCATTTTAATTACATTTTTAATATCCTGGCTGCATAAACAAAGATAAATTACAAACCTTGCACAATCTGACTGCTAGCTCAAGCATAGTCAGTAATAATATCAGCTTTTGTTTGTGCCTCCTCTAATTAGATTCTGAAACCTAGGCTTTGTCAATCAATAATTTTAATTTTAGAATCGCCTTTTGATCTTGCATTTCATGTTTGTTTGGGAAAATGATCAGTAGGACAAAGCTGATAATTTATGCAGAAACAATCTCTCAGCAGAGCTACATGCACATTCCTCCCCATCAACAGAAGCCTGCAGACTAAGCTTGACACAGGTCTAATTAGCATGCAGATATGTGTCGCCTCATTGGCAATTCAAATTGCTTTTTTATAATGTACCTCAAATTGTGCTACTCAAACATTGTATTTGATTTCCAAAGCCCCCTGGGCATCCCATAATGTCTCCCTTCATCCTGGGTATGAAGCATTTATTGAACAGTCTGCTGAGACTGGCTGTCTTTTCTAAAACACCCAAACATCCTATCCCTGGGACCAGCTTTTCTTCTTGTCAGAGAGCAACTTGTTCTTCTGCGGAATTCCTTGTGCCACATTTGTAGGTTTAGAGATGACATACTACCTCATGAGTTGCTTCTCCCACGTGGTTGATCTATAGAGGGCTTCACTTCTGTGCCCTCATTTTTAAAGTGGGGGAGGATGTCTGGTAAGCACACATTAATATGCGGCACATAACCACATCTCTGAATGCCAGTCTTCCATTCTTCATTAAACAAAAATGGCTGGATTGCAGGGATTGTTTTCCCTTTCTCCCACATACATTTGCACACACACGCTCACATTTGCTTTCTTGGGCACACATACATGCACACAACCACATTCACATGCATCTACAATCCTACCCAAGACACCCAGAGCATATCATTGTCAGGATTGAGTTATGTGCAAAAGTTGTCTGCCGCACACATGACAGATAAGAGGATTCCAGCATACACTGTTTTTTTTTTTTTAATTTTTTCTTTTTTTTTTTAACCATGCAGCAACAAGTGGCAGAATCAATGGTGTACAGTTATTCAGCAATGTAATTCATTTCACTGGCTTTGGCTCCTAGCCAGATCCGCCATCTGTCTCTAGCTCTCCCTCTCCCCCTCTCTCTCCCTCTCTTTCGCTTGAATTTGCCCCACATTTCGTAATGTTACGTGCTTGCCATCCTTATCCTATGCCAGAGGTACAACACCAGTCTCACCCCCATTCCGGCGTGGAGTTCTCTGAGTTCAGTGGCACCTGGGATATTCCACTTCAGTGCCATGGGAAGAAAAAGGGCAAGCAAAAAGCAAAAGGAATCATGCAAACAAAAAATGATAATGTTCTGGTATCCAATTGCTCCTGCTTCAGCCTTTTATCCAAAGCTTTGAGATGGATCTGCCTCATCCAGGAAGTTTTCCTGCTTCATTAGAGTATCTTCGTTTTCTTTATCAGACGCTGCCTGGCACTCCACGCCAGTGCACGGCTCCATGGAATGCCTGCTGTTGGACACTTGCAGAGCTCTGCCACCAAGCAACCTCCTGCATTGGAAATCGGGGGACTACTCCAGAATCTTATGCGTGCTTGCTGTTTGAAGCTGCAGAAAAGTGAATAATCAATTAAGTATTGATTTCTTGTAAGATTTGGTAAATTTCAAAGGCAAGACAAAGAGGATGGCTTAAGGAAACACTGCAGGGACTTGGCGTAAATTAGACAACTAACGGAAGCGCAGAATAAAATAACACCTCAACTGAAGATTTCCTTGGAAGAATTAGCACTAGCTATTGGAAGACAATGGTGGATTTAATCAAAACAGCAGGCATGCAAGAATTTTACCCGTGAACCAGAAAAAGGAGCTAATTATAACCACCTTTTTAATGGAGCTAATTTGACTGAATGGATGCAAATGTGCTTTATTTATGGATGAAGAAGCAAGCCTTACTGCATGATCTTGGGATCATCGTATCTGCTAAGCTTTGCAGCTCCTGTTCCCTTCAGTACATTTTATATTTCCGGAGAAGGTATTTATATGTAAACAACAGCTAACCATGCAAAAGATTCATCGGAACAATATATTATGGTATATGAGATATAATCATAATGTTGCAGCCTCTCAGGATTTCCTCTAACTTGGGGTTTTGCAACCTTTGCGTGCAATGGCTTATGGTAAACAATAAATGAATGATGTTAAACTGTTGTGATTTTTCAG